>NC_038044.1:50777550-51008019 GCF_002211085.1 Panicum hallii | reverse complement strand
ACACCTCGGCACTCTTCGCTGTAGGGTGGTTTCTCTCCATCGCCAGAAGCACCCGCCACCCCCGACATCGAGCCGTGGCGAGTGACTGCCACAGGATTTCAATATCGGGATGCCTATCCCTTGGCCATCAGAAAGGCTCTCCGTTACCTATGCCGGATCTTCGAGGAGCACCTCATTCCCACACCAATGAGGCTTTTTCCTCCGGTCATCAGGACGCAGGTCTGGCAGGCCCGCATGAGGAACTTGGAACGGCGCCGCCATCAAGAAGACCTTTTGTACCATGTGGTCGCCTACCTCGTCTCCTTGGATAAGCTCTTCGACGAGCAAGCCCGAATTTTAAGGGAGCAAACCCACCGGGCCGAGCAAGCTGAGCTTGCAGTGAGGATGCACCAAATCCGGGTGGCTCAAGCCGAAGCAAGGACCGCGGCCGCTATAAGTAGCGAAGTCATCGCTCATGAAAGCCTTAGGCAGATCCAGGATCGGCGCATGGAAGAATGGACCAACAGTGGAATGCCCGTCCCGACAATCGGGGAGACCCAAGTCCTAATTGGAACACCGATCACAGGATGGGGAGGACTTTTTGGGACCCCCCAAGCTCCACCTGAAGGTGCTGAAAGGACAGCTGCAGCCGTAGAAGGAGGAGCTGTTGAACAGCCCCGAGAAAATGGGATCCTCGAGGACGACGAGGAAGAGCTACTCATTCCACTGGAAGTGCACTCCGCCCCGGAAGACGACTCGCCCGTGAGTAGTATGCCTTAGAGGTGCCCCGGGGATGAAGCCTTCCCGGCCCCAAGCTTAGAGTTGTGCCCACCCATCTATTGTGCCCTTTGTACCCGACCGTGTAGTGCGTGTTTTAGCTGTACCCTCCCAAGTGTTGTACCCTAGTGTAATAAATAAAACTATTTGCGCTTGATGCTTGTTAGGCTGTGCGATTGTCGGCAGTAGGTGGAGTCCTGCCTTTTCGAAAATACGCAAATAAAGTATCACTTGATTCCAAATCTAAGTCTCATAAGGGTTTTGCCCAATCCACAGATGGCCCCTAGGCGTAACAACAGGACCCCCCAAAGACTGGCACATACCACTCCGAGTGCGGAGAGACAACAGGGTATGCAAGGACAAGCCCCCGGCCATGAAGATCAGGAAGATCAGGAAGTGAGCCAGCAGGGAGGAGAAAGGCAAGTAGGAGCACGTCATGCCCCACCCCACCGGCCATTGACCTGGTGCAAGTATTGAACAACCAGAACCTCCTACTGGCAGCTTTGACCAATGTCATCACCAACCCAAGACCCCGTGAGCAGAGTACAAACGACAAACTGACGGCTTTTCTGAGGACTAAGCCACCCACCTTTGCAGGATCCTACAACCCCTTGGATGCAGATGACTGGCTGCGTACTATCAAAGAGAAAACTCGAACCATTTGAGCATGGAGACCGTGACAAGGTCCGTTTGGCTGCTCACTAGCTCACTGGAACTGCCTTGGCTTGGTGGGAGAACTACTGTGCAGCTGCTCAGGATGCTTCCGCTATCACTTGGAAGGAGTTTGTGGATGAGTTCCGTCGCTATCACATCCCAGCAGCCACCGTGAAGCGCAAGGCAGATGAGTTCCGTGAGCTGCAACAAGGCAACAAGTCCGTTGAGGAGTACACATACCAGTTCATAGAACTGGCTCGCTATGCACCAGAGGAGGTAGACAAGGATGAAAAGAAGCAGGATATGTTCAGAAAGGGGTTAAATGCAGAACTTAAGAAGCTGCTTTCCCCATGCATCTACCCAGACTTCAACACACTGATGAACATGGCTATCATCACCGAGAGAGCCATGGCAGAGGAAAAGAGAGACAATAAGCGTAAGTTCCTAGAAACCAAGGCTCGCCAGCAGGACCGTTTCCAGAAACTGAGGAACTTTGGCCCTCCAGTGACAAAGTCCCAAGCCCCTATGCAGTATAGGACCCAGTCACAAGCTACTGGCTCTCAGCCCCCAGCACCCAGCTTAGACAGTTCAAGAGCCAGAACACCATGAAGGCCCCACAAAGCAATGCAAGCCAAGTTACTGACAGCAGCAATGCCCGAGCATGCTTCAACTGCCGGGAGACAGGGCACTTCATTGCCAATTGCCCATATGCCAATAACAAGCCGGCAGCATCAGCCCTCTCCAACTCGGTGAATGGACCAAGGCCAGCTTTATTAGGAGCCAATCGTGTACCCATCCGCAATAACAATACCGGCAACAACAACCAACAGATGGGGCCGCCCCAGCAGTCCTTCGGACGAGCCCGCATCAACCACATCAACACACAAGAGGCTCAGGACGCTCAGGGCGTAGTGCTCGGTGAGTTTCTAGTCAGCTCAGTTTTGGCAACAATATTATTTGATTCTGGAGCATCACATTCGTTCGTATCCTCAAGTTTTGTGGAAAAGCACAATATACCTACAGTACTACTAAAAACACCCCTATTAACCCGAACGCCTGGAGGTGACATTAAGTGCCGACTGGGTTGTTCTCGGGTAAGGATCATTTTAAGTGGGGTAGAGTTCCTAGCAGACCTAGTAGTACTTAAGTCTAAAGGTATAGATGTGATCCTTGGAATGGATTGGCTAAGCCTACACAATGGCCTTATAAGTTGTGCTGACAAGGTGGTACACCTAACCAACCCAGAAGGAGTACAAGTAACCTGCCATACTCAGGGAAGTGGACCGGACCCAATGGTTTTTAGTATGGAAGCTAAATGCTTGGAAGAAGTTCCAGTAATAAATGAATACTTAGGTGTTTTCCAGGAAGAACTCCCGGGAATGCCGCCAGATAGGGATATAGAGTTTGTCATTGACCTTGTCCCTGGGACCTCTCCTATAGCTAAGAGACCGTATAGGATGGCAGCCTTTGAATTGGCAGAACTAAAGAGGCAACTGGAAGAGTTACAACAAGGTGGTTTCATTAGACCAAGTTCATCACCATGGGGAGCTCCGGTCTTGTTCATCAAGAAGAAGGACGGGAGCATGAGGATGTGCGTGGATTACCGTGCACTAAATGAAGTCACCATCAAGAACAAATACCCCCTCCCCAGAATTGATGACCTCTTTGATCAACTGAAGGGAGCCAAGCATTTCTCCAAGATAGACTTAAGGTCAGGATATCACCAGCTCAAAATTAAGGAAAGTGATATTCCGAAGACGGCCTTCGTCACCCGCTATGGGCAATATGAGTTTACGGTGATGTCCTTTGGACTCACCAATGCACCTGCTTATTTTATGAACCTCATGAATAAGGTGTTTATGGAAGAGTTAGATAAGTTTGTCGTTGTTTTCATTGACGACATACTTATTTACTCTAAGAGTGTCGAAGAACATGAGCAGCACCTACGAGTGGTTTTGGGAAAGTTGAGAGCGCACAAGCTCTACGCCAAGTTCAGCAAGTGTGAATTTTGGCTTGAGAAAGTAGCATTTCTCGGTCATATCTTGACCGCGGAAGGAGTAGCAGTGGACCCCGAAAAAGTCGAAGCGGTCTCCAATTGGCAGCAACCAACCAATGTTAGTGAAATCAGGAGTTTTCTCGGTTTAGCCGGATATTACCGGAGATTTATTGAAGGATTCTCCAAGATAGCCCGACCCATGACAGAGCTACTCAAGAAAGAGAAGAAGTTCACCTGGACCGAGTCATGTGAGAGAAGCTTCCAGGAGTTAAAGAGGAGACTGACAACCGCCCCGGTACTAACCTTGCCAGACATTCAACGGGACTTTGTCATTTATTGTGATGCGTCCCGTCAAGGATTAGGATGTGTCCTTATGCAAGATGGGAAAGTAGTGGCATATGCTTCCCGACAACTCAAGCCTCATGAGCAGAATTACCCAACCCATGATTTGGAGTTTGTAGCCGTAGTACATGCCCTCAAGATTTGGAGACACTATCTGATTGGGAATAGGTGTGAGATCTACACAGACCATAAGAGCTTAAAGTACATCTTCACCCAGCCAGATTTGAACTTAAGGCAAAGAAGGTGGTTAGAACTAGTTAAGGATTATAATGTGGTAATTCATTACCATCCTGGTAAAGCAAATGTGGTAGCAGATGCCTTAAGCCGGAAATCTTATGGACCTAAGGATGCCCACCTACAAGAAGAAATGGCACGATTAAATGTGCACATCGTCCCCCAGGGTTCCAGTCGCAAGTTGAGTGTTCAACCCACTTTGGAGGACAAGATCAGAAGGGCCCAAGGTTCAGATAAGGACTTGATGAGGATCCGGATGCATACTGGAGAAAATAAGGCACCGGATTTTAGAGTGGATGACAAAGGAACCTTATGGTACAAAGATAGAATTTGCGTACCTAAGGAAGGAGACTTCCGACTGACTATTATGGATGAGGCCCACAACTCAGTATATTCCATCCACCCAGGATCCACCAAGATGTATGTGGATAGAAGACAAAAGTATTGGTGGAGTGGAATGAAGGTGGACATTGCAAGGTTCGTCGCCCATTGTGATACTTGTCAAAGAATCAAGGCCGAACATCAGAAGCCAGCAGGATTGCTGCAACCCTTACCCATCCCGGTTTGGAAATGGGATGAGATAGGAATGGATTTTGTAGCGGGTTTACCCAAGACACAGAAAGGACATGACTCCATATGGGTAATAGTGGACCGGCTCACAAAAGTCGCTCACTTCCTACCTGTACGGACCAATTATGGAGGTGAAAAGCTAGCCCGGCTCTATGTGGACAACATAGTGAAGCTGCATGGTGTGCCTAGCAGAATTGTTTCGGATAGAGGAACCCAATTCACCTCTAGGTTTTGGAAAAGTTTGCATAAGGACATGGGCACCAAGTTAGATTTCAGTTCGGCTTATCACCCGCAGACCGATGGTCAAACAGAAAGGGTGAACCAGATTATGGAGGATATGCTAAGAGCATGTGTCCTTACTTATGGCAGGGATTGGGAACAATGCTTACCGTATGCTGAATTTTTGTACAACAATGGTTATCAAGCAAGCTTGGGCATGTCACCATTTGAAGCTCTCTATGGGAGAAAGTGCAGAACCCCCTTGATGTGGTCAGAAGTTGGAGAGAGTGCCCTAGTTGGACCCGCATTCATAAAGGAAGCGGAAGAAAGAGTGGCTGAAATTAGAGGGAAACTGAAGGCCGCCCAATCTCGACAGAAGAGTTACTCAGACAAGAAGAGACGAGAAGTAAGCTTCAATCCAGGAGACTTCGTCTATCTCAAGGTTTCGCCTATTCGAGGGACTCGAAGTTTTCAGGTACATGGGAAACTAGCCCCTCGGTACATTGGACCGTACCAAGTACTGAAGAAAATGGGAGCTGTGGCATACCGTCTAGAGCTACCAGAAGGAATGGCTGACATACACCCAGTATTCCATGTATCCCAACTTAGAAGATGTCTGAGGCTACCCGAAAGAGAATGGGTGCCGGAAGAAGAAATAGCTTTACAGAAAGATCTTCGGTACCAGGAAGTACCTGTCAAGATTTTGAACACTGTCATAAAAAGGACAAGAAACTCTGAAGTACGGATTTGCAGAGTTCAGTGGAGCAGACATGGAGTGATGGAGTGGAAGAAGCTACATGGGAACATGAAGATGCCTTTAAGAAAGAGTTTCCCCATCTATTTAGGAATCAGCCGAATCTCGAGGACGAGATTCATTTTAAGTGGGGTAGGTTGTAACGCCCGCGTTTTTATCGTATTCAAATTACAGTACCAATCACTCGCTAAAAATAATTTTCAAAACTTTTTCATCATCGAGCTCAACTCGTTCCTAAATCTTTTACCGTCCGAGCTCCAAATCGCCCAAAACGTTTCCTGATGTTTCACCGTCTGACATCCAAAATTAACCGCCATCCTTTCTCTGTTCCTCGATCCGTGTGCCGTGCCGCGTGCTCAACCCCACGCTCGCGACAGTCGCCGCGAATTCCGCCGACGCACCCCCCTCCCTTCCTTTTCCCCTGTTTCTCTTTTCCCCTTTTCCCCTTTTCTCCTTTTCTTTTTCCTTCTCCTTCTCTCATTTCCCTTGCACGCGCAGCACGATGCCGAGCAGAGCTCGACGCCGAGCGCCCGGCCACCACCACCCCCCCACTGGCGACCTCCACTGGCGCTGCCTAACTCGGCCCCTCCTCTGCGCGTGCCGTGCCCCCTTGCCCGCCTCGGCGCTCGCGCTTGCCCCTGCGAGCCACGGCGGAGCAGAGCTGGCCGCCGCGCGGCGCCTCGCCATTGGCCGCCCCCCTGCGCCGCACGTCTCCCAGGCCGCCCCTCCCCGCTACGCGCCACCGACCATCCTGCGCGGCGAAGACTCGGCGCCACCGCCGCCCCCACTGCCATTACTGGCCGCCTCCGGAGCTCACCGGCCTCCACCACGCCCCCCTCCTTCCCGCCCTCGCCGGCCTATAAATACCCCCACGTCGCACCCCACCACCACCACAACCTCCACCGCCGCCCCTAGCCCCCTCCCCGGCCCTGCATCGCCGTCGCCGCAAGCGCCTCCGCCCGCCACTGCTGGCCACCGTGGGCAAGCCGCGGTGCGCCACCCTAGCTCGTGGTGAGTAGAGGAATCGGTTCCCCTTGCCCCCCTCTCCGTTTTGCCCCTACCCCCGGCCGCCGCCGTGCCCTGGAGCCGCCAGAATCGGCGCCGCCGCCGGCGCCCCACCCCCTCCTCTGTTCCAGGCAACGGGAGGAGGAAGAAGGGCAACTTTGCCCTGAGCCCCCTGCCCTTCTGCCTATTTCATTAAGAGCCCCACCTCTCTTTAATCCCTTTTTCCAAATAAACCCCATGTTCGCTCTATTTATGAAATGAACCCTTCTACTACACAAAATAATTATGGATAAGCCCCTGACCCTTTTCAGAGTACCCTAGATATTCCCAGAAATTCTAATCAAGCCCTCCCCTCCCAACAGTAATTACAAATAGGCCCTTGGATCCTTATTCATTCCCTAAACCCCTGTTCGGCCCATTATTTCATGCGCCAAAAATCCTCCGTTTGCCCCGAAACTTCACCACGCCATTTCTAACATAATTTCGGCCATGCCAACAAGAAATCTCCCAAAAATATTCTTTCTACCATTGTTTCTTAAGTTATTCCTGATTCAGGCCCGATGATAAAACCTTTATTTCTTTTCTTTATTGTATGTTTGTTTGTGTGCGCCGTAGATCACGAAGTGACCAAGGGAGAACCTGTCGACGAGTAGTACTGCGAGCAAGAGTCCGAGGACCAGTACCGCGAGCCCGAACCCGACGGACAGTAGCTCGATCAGGACTTCCCGGAAGGCTTTGTGAATGGCAAGTCCAATCCCATCCTTTGATGCATATTTATCCCAGTGTTTTAAATGCAACCTATTGGCCTGTTTTATAAAATGCATCGTTTCATTGCAAGACATGGTTGGATAGCCACCCCTTGATTGTTATGACTATCCCTTGATGACCTAGGATTTGCTCTGTTAGACGTTAACTACTGCTAGAGATGCTTGTTACCTGTTATTCCCTTTATTATATTTTGAACCATGACCACAAGCGCTTTACCAAAAATAAGGGTACGAGTGTTTTAAAAGATAAAATGGGATTTTGGGAAAATAAAGGAAAGATATAATCTGACGAGATGGACGGCGTTTTCTGTGTGAAATGCCACTAGTATGCTTGTACCTTTGTGGTTGAGCATGGTCAGGAGATGTCCGTCTGGTCAATATAAGGATGAACTGTAACACCCTAATGTAATTTTCCCTAATTTTAATGAATTTATTTTGGCTCAAATGAAATTTCCAAGGTTTTCTTTAATTCTGTGGCATTTAAAGTAACTTAACACGTAAGAAAGTTAAATTTATTATAGGATCAATTTGTTTGTGCATTCATGCTGGAGCATTGTTTATTTGTATGAAATGTATAGGGTTTGAATTCAAATTCATTTGAATTCAAATAGTTTTGTTGGAATGTTTGAGTATAGAAAAGAAAAGGGAAAGAAGAAGGAAAGGAAGCAACCCAAACCCTTGGCCCAGCCCAGCTCTCCCTTCCTTCCCCTCTTTTCCCCGCGTGGGCCATGCCGGCCCAACTGCCAGCCGGGCTCTTTCCCTCTCTTCCCTTCCTTTCTTCCGCGCTCAGCCAGCCCGGCCCATTTCTTCCCACAGCCCAAGCCGTGCCCTCTCTTCACTCTCACCGGTCGCCCGACCCCACCCGTCGGCGCCTTCCCTTTCTCCTTCCTCCCAGCGCCGGATCCCCCACCTCCCCTGTTTTCTCCCCGCCGGCCCGGCCACCCGTCCCTGGGCGTGGCCCCGCCTCGCTGCTTCCCCCTGGGCCCATTCTGCCGCAATTATCCCCCGCCTGGATTCTTCTAGAAGCTCGGCTGCGATCGGTTCGGGACGGGCCGCAACAACCCCGTGAGGAGCGGGAGCTCCGTTGCTCGGTTGATCCGCACGCCGAGGCGGCCATTCCCCCCCCCTCTTCTTATCTGCAGTTGCTCTCGGGCCACCCTAAGCCGCCGCCAACCTCCAGCACACCCGAGCCCGAGCCTCTACGTCGGATTTGACCCGACATTGCCATGGGTGAGGATTGCGCCGCCGTCGCAATCCGCCTTGCCGTCACCTCTTCGGGCTGTTAACCCCGGCACGATCTTCCCCGTCTGCGTACGCCGCTGGCCAAGGTGCCAGGAGCCCTGCAACGCAGCCCAAGGCTCGCTTCCCACGAGCGCCGACTTTCCTCCCCGCCAAGCTCCGTCGAGGTCCCTGCGCCGCCGCGTTCCAGCTTGTCCCGGGCCTCGGTGAGCACCGCACTACCTCCCTGGTTCCTTTGGCGATAAATTCCGTAGACCGTAGATCAGCCTTGCTGCCGGAGCGCTGAACGCCGGCGAGCCCCGCCGCACCGATCCGCCTCCACCGCCGAGAGGGCTGTCCCGGCCGCTGTAGGCTCGTGCCAACCACCCAGAGGGGTTGCGCACGTCACGAGCGTTCCCAGGACCAGGTCTCGTCCAAAGCCGAGCCCGGACGGCCGGGATCGGTCTGCGCTGGCGAAGTGCCGCCGCAGAGACCGGGCTCCGGTGAGCACCCGCCGCCCGAGCGCCTGTGACCCGAGCGGTGCATCAGGACCCTCCGATCTGTAACCAGTGCACCCGATTAGATCCTGTGTACCCTTTCGCTCCGAGCCGCCCGATCTTGATCCAACGATCCTGATTAGAAGATACCGTTTTGGCCGGGCCTTTTTGCTAAAGAGCCCTCGGGTTTTTCTGGAATTAACCCGCCGTCCATCTCTAGTTCAAAAGTATTCGCAGACAGGTCCTTTTCTTCCATTTTAACCCCCTGAGCTTCCTGGAATTAGTGTCCGCAGTCCATGCCTTGTGTTTTCACGTGCTAGCACCTGTGTCTACCCTTTAATTATGTTGAGGTCCCTGGTTTTTGTCCAGGACCCCCCTGTGGCTCAGTTTTTCTCGCAAATAGGTCCCGGAATCTTGTTTTTAGCCTAGGTTTTGCGTTTTAGCTCCGTTTTAGGTGTTCTTTATGTCCACGTGATCGTTGTAATGCGTAGAATAGTTCTAGCATGGTTTTGTGTGCCATTTCTATGTAATGTTGTACTGTTTCTTATATTTTGTCCTCGTTTGCATGTATGTGTATGTGCTGGACCATGTTTTGGCGTTGCGATCCTGAGTAGACGCGGAGCCATTGGACCAGTACCAGGAGCCGCCATCTTCTGAGCGGTTTGAGCAGCAGCAGGAGAGTTTCGAGGAAGGCAAGTATAACATGAACCTCCTATCACTTTTTAATACAATTTTATACTGCATTTTAATTCTGTATGCCTATAAGGATTTCCCAGCCACCTTATCCTTTACATTTACACCTTGGGTTGCATTTTGGTTAGTTGTGCTAGGTGCTGCGCTCTCACAAATTATGGTCCTTCTTAATTAAATTTGATTAATGGATCTATGCAATTTAATCCTGAGAGTGGCCCTCTGTGCTGTGTGCTTGAGTGGCTCACGTCCCCGTAAAAGATGTTTTGTTAGAAACTTGGTTTAGGGGGCCAGCACGGTGCTTAGTGCTTGGTTGGCCACTCTCCATAAGGACCGGTTCATAGAGCGACAACCTGGGACAACCGCGCAACCACAAGACTGGAATAGGACGATCTTGACTTACTAATTAGGTCGTGTTGGTTCGGGAGTAACTTACCTGCGTGGGCAAGAGGGGTGGTAGGCTTCAATGGTCCCTGCTCCTCCGGCTTGGTCTGTGCTGTGTGCTTGTACCCCCGGAGGTGGGCCCCATCATCGCTGATCCAGAATCCTTAGCGGTTACACCTTACCAACGTGATCCTTTGTAACGGTCTCGTCGTGTGTTTGCTAGCCATCTCACCTAAGGAAGTGTGATGAACAACTAGCATAGCTCACGACTTGTGGGTAAAGTTGTGCAACCTCTCGAGAGTGTAAAACTGATATATCAGCTGTGCTCACAGTCATGAGCGGCCCAGATCCTCCGTCTGATTAGTTTGGTTATCAACCTTTGATTAGGGAGATTCCCCGGGTGGTTTCGGTTTGGTTGGTTTTTCAGTAGTTCTTAATTAATATTGATTAATCTTTTATGCAATGTGGTTTTATGGTAAATCATCCACTGGTGGTAATTAGCTTTAATAAAATTTTGCCAAGACTAAAAGCTACTGCAGTTGAGTCAGCTAACCTTAGAGCCTCATAGTTTGTGTTATACTTGTTGAGTACGAGTTTGCACTCACACTTGCCTTTCCACTCTTCTGTTCCCTTGGATACCTTCGACTGCTGCTCAGTGCCCGGCGACGTGGAGGACTACGTCAGCGGCTTCGAAGACTTCTAGGCGGTTGTCTCCCAGTCGACGTCCCTGTGGCGCCCTACTCTTCATGTACTTCATTTTACGCTTCCGCAACTCTTGAACCGATTCTTGATTCGGTTGTAATAAAATAATTCATTTATGATTTATCTACGATTTATATTACTGTTATACGCGATATGTGTTGTGATATCTTGATGATTCTGTTGTATATATGCGTGACTTGATCCTGGCGCATATATGATTGCTCGATTTATGTTCTTTATAAATCAGGTGTGACATGAACTGAGGTGTCATCTTGCCTAACCCATTTATCGTACAACCACTCGACCGTTGTGTGGGCAACGGCTTAGCATAAATCCCACTAGTTGTTCTGCTAGCCAAAAGGAGAGCGGGTGAACAACGGGAGACCATGAAGAAGTAATACGATCTGTGTGAGTTATGTCCCGGTTATGACCTTGTTGATAGGTCATTAACCTCATGGTAGCTTCCATGTTGGCTAGTTAGATTCGGCTAAGGTGGGTAATGGCTTTGTTAGGACCCGCCGCGACATTAAGTTGTTCATAGTGCGGTACCCTACTTGTGGGTAAAGTGTACCACCTCTGTAGAGTGAAAAATCTATTCGAATAGCTGTGTCCACGGTATTGGACGCGTTACGGCATGGTCACTTCAATAGATATTTTGGGATGATTGGTTTTGTGGCGTGAGTTGTTTTGAAAGTGTCCGTCAGTTGTGCAGTAAGCTACTGTGGACGTGGAGTCCGGTAGCATTAAAACTTGGAATCCTTTGTGTAGGATCAACTCCGCTTATTATTCGATTACTATAAAAAAACTGTCTTGAGAAAACTCTTTTATTAAATGAACCCTTGCATGTGTAAAACCTCGCTTTATCGCAAATGAACCCTAGCCTCATCCTTGACAAACCCGGGCATAATCTTTATTATTTCCCCTCCGTGGGTGTGGTTGGACTTGTTGAGTACCTTTGTACTCACCCGATATATATATATTTGTGGTTTTCTTCAGAGAAAGACCCGGACTTCGTTGTTGAAGACGTCGAGTAAAGGTTGCGTCCGCACCCAACCTTGCCTGTGGTGTTAGCCCTCCGCAAGATGCTTCTGCTAGCGTGTTACTCTGAGCCCGAGCTGGATCCCATGTGGGTCGTGCTTTGGTGTATCACCATAGCTGTTTTATTAATGATTATCGTTTGTATCGAGTGTCCGCCTCCTCGGAGGTTTGTACGGTAATGTACCATCTGATGTAATAAATGTGTATCAGCCTCCTGGGACTGATTTTTATATCACATTTAAGTCACCTTGGATGAGGGAAGGCTTCAGATACGCACATCAACTTCCCGATCGAGAGGACTACAGAGAGGAGCTGGAGATGAAGATCTCCATATCACTCATAGAATAGGCTCCTGTTGGCCGGGCCCACCTGTCGGGGCCCCGGCGCAGTGTAAGCGCCTCCCTTGGACTATAAAAGGGAGCGTGCTTTCGTTAGAACATGATCACAAGCTCACAAGGTTCAACCTTAGACTCCAACTCAGGTTTCATCAGACTACGACAATCAATACAACACCAAAGTGGACGTAGGGTTTTACGCTCCAGCGGCCCGAACCACTCTAAAATCCTTGTGTCTTTCCTGTGTTCATCCGCCCACCGATCAAGCGCTCCTAAGTCTCCTCCAAACCCATCCTTAACTAGGATTAGGCGGGTGCATTCCGCCACCCGGCTGGAGATTTCCTACGACATTTGGCACGCCAGGTAGGGGACTAGGTTTGGTTTGCGCTTGGTCGAAGCCCAAGACTGCAATGGCGTAGGAAAACGGTCATCATCACCTCCTGTTGGGTGAGGAAGTGGCGTCCTCGACAGCACAGGCCTCACGCCGTCTCCCACCTAGGGGGGCCGCGCGTGCTGCTCCGCAGTGTCCTACGGAGCGGGCTTCCGTGGCCCAATCAGTGCCAGCACCGAATGGGCCGCTCATGGCAGCCAGGGAGGACCTCCGGTTCTGTGCACTCACCATCAGTGAGGAGTGCGTGGACCGAGGACCTCCGGGCAGAGCTCAACCGTAGACGTGCGGGAGAGGACGCTCGTGTCTCCATCGAGCGGGCACGTGGTCGCCGGCTCAACATCGAGGGTCGTGACCTCGATGTCGAACTTGCTGCGGTAGCACCGACACCGTAGGGACCTGTCCAGGCACCGGTGTTCGGGGTGGGCTGCGCAGCGCTCGTAGACCACCTTCGCGCGGTCGCCTGGCCGTCCAAGTTTTGGCCGCACCTGCCGGAAAAGTATGACGGGTCCACGAACCCGTCAGAGTTCCTGCAGGTCTACATCACCGCCATCACGGCGACTGGAGGTAACGGCGCCGTCATGGCAAGTTACTTTCATGTAGCCTTGACCGGGCCAGCCCGGACCTAGCTCATGAATCTTACCCCAGGGTCCATCCAATCCTGGGGTGAGCTCTGCACATAGTTTACAGCAAATTTTGCCAGTGCGTACCAGCAGCATGGTGTGGAGGCCCACCTTCACGCCGTGAGGCAAAAACCCGGAGAAACCCTCCGGACCTTCATCTCCCGCTTCACAAAGGTACGTGGAACTATTCCGCGTATCTCCGATGCGTCTATCATCACAGCCTTCCGCCTGGGGGTCCGTGATGAGAAGATGCTGGAGAAGCTGGCGACTCATTAGGTGGAAACCGTCACCACCTTGTTTGCTTTGGCGGACAAATGTGCCAGGGCTGCAGAAGGCCGTGTGTGGCACTCTGCAACCCAGGCAGGACCCGCTCAGATGAGCGGGCCTAGTGTCGCTGCCCCTGGTAGCGGCAAGAAAAAGAACAAGAAGAACCGTGGCTTTGACAAGTCACGGATAGAGGGTCCAGCCATTGCTGCTGCGACGACTGGGGGCCAGAACTCCCAAGGCAAGCGCCCACGACAACAGCGCACCGATCCCGGGTCGTGCCCTGTTCATCCTAGGGCTCGCCACAGCGCCACCGAGTGCCGCGAGATCTAGAAGCTCGCGGAGCGCCTTAGCAAGAGGCACGACCAAGCCTCCAGGGAAGGCTCCTCCCCTCCGCGGCAGTCTGGCAAGGAGAAAGCCTCCGATGCCGACACGGCCATGACGGAGAGGGAGTTGGGGTATCAAACCCCCAATAAAGACCTCAAGGGTCTCTTCCACCAGTCCGACTCCAAGTCCGGTGGTGATGAGCGCCGCAAGAAGCTATATGTCATGTACGGCGGTAGTTTGGGGCTCGTCTTTTAGCGAGACCTCAAGACCCTTCGCCGAGAGGTCCTCTCGGTGAAGCCAGGGATGCAAAAGGTGGCGCCCCACCAGTGGTGGAAGAACACCACCATCTCCTTTGGGCCATCTGACTGCCCGGAGAACATGGCGGGGGCTGGTGTGCTGCCGCTTGTCACGGCACCCACCATCGCCAACGTCCGCGTCCACCATGTGCAGATTGACGGAGGTGCAGGCCTCAGCGTCATCAGTTATGCAGCGTTCAAGCACCTGCAGATCCCGGAGTCCAAGCTGACTCCGTCGCGCCCATTCTCCGGAGTGGGCCCGAATCCCGTGTACCCGGTAGGGACCATCACCCTGCCGGTCACTTTCGGGACGGAGGACAATTTCCGCACTAAGAACGTACAGTTCAAAGTTGCGGAAGTTAACCTCCCCTTCAACGCTATCATAGGCAGACCGGCCCTGTACCTGTTCATGGCCGTTGCCCATTACAGGTACCTGGTCCTGAAGATGCCTTCTCTGGCAGGCGTCCTCACCGTCCAGAGCGACCGGGCAGCTACCGTCGTGGCAGTTGAAAAACTCCACGCGCTGGCAATAGGGCTTGCCTCCGCAGCTGGCGCCCAGGGGTTCGACCCCTCAACCTCGCGTGCCAAGGCTCCGGCCAAGGCACCCAAGGTCCGTCCGTCTGATACGAACGATGTACCCGTGAAGACCATCCAGGTCGGAGCAGAGACCTCCCAGACCACCCACATCGGTGGGAATCTGGGAGAGAAATAGGAAAGCGCGCTCATCGCCTTCCTCCAGGCAAATGTTGACGTGTTCGCCTGGGAACCATCACAGATGCCGGGGATCCCTAGGGAGGTGATTGAGCACCATCTGAAGATCCGGCCCGACGCCAGATCGGTCCGATAAAAGCCGCGCAAGCAGTCCATTAAGCGGAAAAACTTCATCCGTGAAGAGGTCTGCAAGTTGCTGCAGGCTGGCTTCATCGAGGAGGTCTACCACCCAGTGTGGTTGGCCAACCCAGTCGTGGTCCCGAAGGCTAACGGGAAGCTTCGGATGTGCATCGACTACACCAATCTCAATAAGGCATGTCCAAAAGACCCTTACCCACTTCCACGAATAGATCAGATTGTAGACTCCACCTCCGGATGTGATTTGCTGTCCTTCATAGATGCCTATTCTGGTTTTCACCAAATCAAAATGGCTAGGGATGATAGGAAGCATACAACTTTTATAACAGTGGATGGTCTTTATTGTTATATAGTGATGCCTTATGGATTGCTTAATGCTCTACCCACCTTTGCTCGTGCAATGAACATCACTCTAGGTGATTTGGTTAGAGATATTGTTGAGGTGTATGTTGATGACATTGTTGTCAAGACTAGAGAATCAAATTCCCTCCTAGAAAATTTAGCTCAAGTCTTTGATAAGCTACGTGCGACCTCCACCGAGCTTAACCTCGAGAAATGTGTCTTTGGCGTGTCGGCGGGAAAGCTCCTTGGTTTCTTGGTCTCCTGCCGGGGGATCGAGGCCAACCCGGATAAGGTCCGGGCAATCGAGGCAATGAGACCCCCTACGCACCTCAAGGATGTGCAGAGGTTGACGGGGTCCCTTGCAGCCCTCAGCCGTTTCATTTCGAGGCTGGCAGAGAGGGCACTTCCCTTCTTTAAGCTGATGAGGGGGTCCGGTCCATTCACATGGACTGAAGAGGCAGAACAAGCCTTCCAGGAGATGAAGCAGTACCTCACCTCCTTGCCGGTCCTGGTCGCTCCGGACCCAGGTGAGACACTGTTTCTTTACCTTGCAGCGACAGCCGAAGTGATCAGCATGGTGCTGGTCACAGAGAGGTCCGAGCATCTCCCGTAGGGGGCCCCTGTGGATCCCCCTGTAGGAGAAGGAGGTCCGGCCTTCGCCAGTCTAGCAACTGGCCCTGCTTCGGAGGGTCCGGCCGGGTCCCGACCCGGGGAAACACTAAGCGACCTGGGGTCCGGTGAGTCCCCAGCTCAAACAGAAGGATCCAGTCTGGCTGGCAGAGTCAGGGCCGTCTAGAAGCCGGTCTACAATGTCAGCGAGGTCCTTCATGAGGCAAAGGCCAGGTATCCTGAGACGCATAAGCTCCTTTATGCCATACTCGTTGCGTCCAGGAAACTCTTTCACTATTTCTAGGCCCACAAGATTGTGGTGGTGACCTCCTACCCTTTGAGGGCCATCCTCCACAATTCCAACACCACAGGCAACATCGCCAAGTGGGCAGCTGAGCTCGCTGGATTTCAACTCGATCTCCAGCCACGCCATGCCATCAAGAGCCAGTTCCTTGCTGACTTCATCACGGAATGGACACCAGCACCAAGCGTCCCAGGGGGTCCGGACCTTGGGTCGGACCCCCCACATCCGGAAACCAGGGCTCCAGTGTTCACCGGACCCCACTGGACATTATTCTTTGATGGGTCCGCACGCAACAAGAAGGCAGGGGCCGGTGTGGTCCTTATCGACCCACATGGCGACCAAGTGAAGTACATGGTACACCTCGACTTCGAGGCCACCACCAACATGGCGGAGTATGAGGCCTCAATCTTTGGACTCACGGCAGCTCTGTCCCTGGGGGTCCGGGAGCTCCTGGTCAGAGGAGACTCCCAACTCATCATCAGGCAGGTCCAGGGGGAGTGTTGCTGCAACAATCCCTAGCTCGCAGCCTACCTCATCCGTGTGTGGAAGCTGGAGAAGGACTTCGATGTGCTGGAACTGCAACATGTTCCACGCGAGCGCAACTCAGCGGCTGATGCACTCTCCGTGAGTGCATCGACTCAGGCACCCGTGCCAGAGGGCGTCTTCCAGAGGCGTCTGCTGAAGCCTTCTGCCCAGCCTGCCAAACTGGGCGAAGAGGGCCGGATTAGCACCTCGAAGCTAGCGGTCCCAGGGAGCCGCGCCCAGTTTCTCAGGAAGGTCCCAATGCATGGATCTCTAAGGTCCAGGACTACCTGAAAGATAATTTCCTTCCTGAAGACCAAGCATCTGGTGAGCGCATAGTCCGGATGGCTAAGCGGTACACGGTGGTAGAAGGGGATCTCTACCGCCATGGCGCTAACGGCATCCTCATGCGGTGCATCACCCAGGAAGAGGGCCGCGACTTGCTCGCGGAAATCCGTGGAGGCGAGTGCGGAAGTCATTCTTCATCCCGCACGCTGGTTGGTAAAGCCTTCCGGCATGGCTTTTACTGGCTGACAGCGCTCCAGGATGCAGCTGAGTTGGTAAGGTCCTGCAAGGCATGCCAGTTCCATGCGAAGTAGATATACACTCTAGCTCAGGCACTGCAGATGATTCCTCCCTCTTGGCCCTTTGTTGTATGGGGGTTGGATATCTTGGGACCCTTCCCTAGGGCCGTCGGCGGGTACCGGTACCTCTACGTCGCCATTGACAAATTCACCAAGTGGTCGGAGGCAACCCCAGTGGTCAACATCACCAAGGCGTCAGCAACTGCCTTCCTCAAGTCAATTGTGTGCCGGTTCGGGGTCCCGAACCGGGTTATCACCAACAATGGAACTCAGTTCACGAGCCAATACTTTCAAGAGTACTGTGAGGACATTGGCATCCAGCTCTATTTCGCCTCAGTGGCGCATCCCAGGAGCAATGGCCAAGTTGAGCGGGCTAATGCTGAGATCCTCAGAGGGCTCAAGATTCGGAGCTACTGCGATCTTGAGAAGCATGGCGCAAAATGGATTGATCAGCTTCCGAGCGTGCTATGGGGGAACCGGACCACACCGAGCTGGGCGACAGGGGAAACCCCTTTCTTCTTGGTCTACAGGGCCGAAGCGTGCCTTCCCCTGGAGATCACCATGGGCTCTCTACGAGTCCAAGCTTTTGATGAGGACTTGCAGGAACAGCAGCGTCGCCAAGACGTGGACCTCGTCGACAAGCGAAGATCGCGAGCAGCAGTCCGAAATGCACGCTACAACCAAGCGCTCCGGCGCTATCACCAACGGTTCGTGCATAGTAGGGAGCTCCGGGTCGGGGACCTGGTCCTAAGGCGAATCCTGACTCGTGAGGGGCTACACAAACTCTCCCCCAGTTGGGAAGGGCCCTTCAAGGTGACAAAGGTGTGCCGATCCGGATCTGTTCGTTTGGCTATGGAGGAAGGCATGCAACTACCCAATCCGTGGAACATTGAGCACCTCCGTAAGTTCTATCCTTAGGGGCCTAGTTGAGAGGAAATTTTTCCTTTGTAGTTGGTAGTATCATTGTGCGGACCAGGGTGGTGGAGGTCCGCCCTCGTAAACCCGGCCCCTAGCGTACATCGCACAATTCTTCTGTACCAATTCATTAAGGAAAGATTTATTCTCAGTGTGTCCTTAAGGTTTAAGCGATTCTAGTTTTTCTTTGCTCCTCGCTACACTAACCCCCCACGTGGTCTTTCATGTCTGTGATGTACCCGAGGCCTTTCTTGAGTTGCTAGGCTGCGTCTCTGCCCCAGAACCTCTATTTTGCAGGAGAAAAGGAACCGGACATCTGGGAACTGGCTTCTGGGAGACGTGCTCATTCTTTGCTGGGGTCCATGGTTGTGTAGCCGCTTAGCCTGGTTCTGTACCCTAAGCCTATACGTCCTGCCCCCCTAGGGCGAGTACTGTTGTACCTCGAACCATGGACCCGGGGGCCGGGACCCCTTTAATCCCCGAACCTAGGTCCTGGTGCTCTGACTCGCTATGCAACTCAGAAGGTCCTCGCTGGTAAGTCCGGGACCTCGTGGGGACATCTACTGAGCATCGATCCAAGTCGTATGCAGGACCTCGGTACTATGGCAGCCAGTCCCGACCTATTGCGACTACCTCCCAGGGGGCCAGGGGACCTCGGTACGCTTGACAACACATCGCAGGATCGACAATTGGAAAAATAGCTAAGTTTTTTCACTTTTTCCACAACAAAAGGACGCAAGAAACATTTAGATGCATTACTAATAATGTACACAAAGTTATATTACATCACATAGTTATATTACAAAAACAATAACAAAAAGATACTAGTCCTATCGTTCTGGTGGTCCAGAGGCATCCCCACTCCCTGCAGGTCTGGGGCGGCGTCGAATGCGGGACACCAGCATGTCTGCCGCCTCTTGTACTCCTTCCTGCGTGACGGCCGCCGAGCAACTGCTCGCCCTTCTGTCTCCAGGAGTCAGCTGGAAGGCGGGGTCGTGGCTCCGGAAGCAGGTAAGGATGTACTCTGCCATCCCCCGAGCAACTGCTCGCCCTTCTGTCTCCAGGAGGTCGTGCATGCTGGACTCCACGTCTCGCAGTAGCTCGGCGGTGGAGTCAGTACCTGGAGGGTGGCGCCAAGTGAAGATGGGGCCTCTGCCACCCAGATGGGGCTTGCTCCGAGTGCATCTAGGGAGGGGTTCACCTCACCAGCCCATCTTACGATCCGGCCGATGCTGGCGCTCCGCTCCGCCAGGAACTCCTCCACCATGGCCTCCCTCTCCTGGAGGGCCACCTCGCGCTCCTGGAGCCTCCGGGTCCCGGCTGCCAGTTCCTCCTCCACGGCCGCCTCCCGCTCCTAGAGCTCCTGGAACCGGGTCACCTCCTCTTCTTCGTGGGCGGCAAGCCTTTTTGCTCTCTCCGCCGCGGCTGCCTCCCGTTCTGCAAGGGCAGCTTCCTGCTCCTTGGTCACCTCCACCACCACCTTGGCCTGGTTGGCCAGCTCCAGGGCGGTCTTCTCCCTATCCGCCGCCGCGTGCACCCTCTTCTCCGCCATGAGCTCCCGCTCGATTGCATGCTTCTCCCGCCGTGCGGCCGCTCTCTCCTGTTGGGCACCTGCCGCGTCTCGGTCGAGAGCCTTCTGCAACTGCTCTTGCAGGAGTTCGCGCTCCAGCACGAGCTTGGCGCGCTCCCCGGTGTAGCGGGCGGAGACAGTCTTGATGCGGTCCCCCAGGCGGTGCTCCCAGTCGTAGAGCCGATGGCGTTCCGCCTCCAGCCTCTCCCACTCCCGGCGGATGCCTGCCTCCAGCTCCTCCAGTGCTTGTTGGCTCTTGACAAAAAGGCGGGGGAGGGGGATCCCAGCACCACCTCCGGCTCCTCCTCTTGCGCGGGTGGAGTGGTGGTGCTGGCGACCTCCGCGACCTCCGGCGCCGCCGCCTCCGCAGCCTCCGACGCTGCCGCCTCTGCCACTGATGCTGGCTCAGCTGGAGGGGGCTCCACCATGGCGTCCGCTGCTGCTGCTGCTGGCATCTCGATCATCGCAGCAGGTCTGGCGGTCTCCTCTTGGGGGCGGCTTCGGGACTTGGGGGTGTGGCGGCATCTAGCTCCGGACCTCTGGGTCCGGCGACTACTGGTGCTGGCGCGGGCGGAGTCCCTGCTGAAGTTGTCGCCGACTCCCTAGCAGGGGAAGATGAAGGTACTGGCTGGGGGCCGGACCCCCCAGCTTGTGCGGCTCCGGCGGACATGCTCGATGCGTCCGAAGGATGGGGCCTGTCATATCACCGACATGGTTAGGGCCCCAGAAGACAATTGAAAAAATGAAAAGCTTTGAGAAGACTACTTACACGAAGTCATACCACTCCCAACCGCCCCGGGCGACTGGGGGGACCTTTTTTCCTGCTGAGGACCCCCCGGACCTTTGGTGGTGGCCCACGGCCGCTGGCGCTTCTGGTGGCGGGGGCGGGGTTTGTGGCCTTGGCTCTGTCGGTGGCGGTGGCGTCGCTGGGGGCTGCATCGTTGGTGGCGGCGGAGGAATCTGCTACTCCGGAGAAGGCCGTCGCGCCTCCTCCGGCCTCCCCTCCGGCTGCTAGCGTTGCGTCGGAGGTGGTGGAGCTCTGCTCTGTCTCTCCACCTCCGCCGTCTTCTAGCGTTTGGGGACCGGCTCCCCGACGAAGGAGCCGTTGCCGCGCTGGAGCCTCCGGGCCTTGGACCCCTCCATGTTGTCCTTATGGCGGTGCTCCGGCATCGGCACCTTCTCTTTTCCCTTCCCGGCGGGGGCCGGAGCTCCGGGACTTGGCCCCCCGGGACCTTGGCTGGCGCGCTGCTGGTGGTCGGGTGAGGTGCCGGGGATGTGGATCCCGCGATTGGGGTCGCCTCTCAGCTGCCGGACCGCCAGGCTGCCCTTGTCGAGGGTCGGCATCGACGCCAGGACTGTCAACCCCAACGCCTAGTCCTCGCATAGGGCTTTGATCCCGCTCGGGAGGACCAGGGACTCTAGGCTGAACGCCTCGCCGGTCATTGCCCGGAACGCTGCCTCCAGCTCCGCCCTGGAGAAATCGGTGCCGGGCCCGCGCGCGACCCTGCAGCAGTTGTTTGTCCCCGTGTACATGCAGGCCATCCTGGTCCGCTGCTGCAGGGGAGCAATCCGCCGCTTCAGGTAATCACCCAGCACCATCAGGGACGTCAGGCCGCTCCTGAAGAGATTCTTGACCCGTTCAATGACCGAGCCGAGCTCCTCTAGCATCGACGGCTTGGCCTTCCAGGTGCTCCGGTCGCTCTGGGGCCCCTCCGTTGGCAACTCCAGGCGGTCGTGGGGGTCGGCCTCGGCGATGACCCAGCCTTCACGCCAATCCTCCCACTTGGAGCTGGAGAAGGCGCTGATGTAGGAGTTTGCCATCCCGTGTCGGAGCTGGAAGTAGTAGGCGTCGACCTCGCGCTTGCTCCTCCCTGTCCCGACCAAGGCATAAAAATGCCTGAAGATGGTGCTGCAGGGACGGACCCCCACAAACATCTCCATAAGGTGGGCGAAGACCGCCACGAGGAGGACGGAGTGGGGGGGTGAGGTGTTGAAGCTGAAGGCCGAACTCCTCCAGGAGCAGGAGGAAGAAGGAGGAGATCGGAGGCACCAACCCGCACATGGCGTACGAGTTGAAGAGGACGAACTCCCCCGCGGCAAGGTCGTGGAGGGGGATTTTACCGGCCCTTATCTTCCCGGCTTGCTCCGGCGCGGTCCATCCCAGAAGGCGGCGCACCGAGTCCAGCTGAGTCTGGCTCTGGAAGCGGCGTAGAAAAGGGAGCGAAGACATGGTGATGGGTGCTGCGATTGTGGGGATGGATCGCAAGGGAGCAGGAAGCAGAAGGAATGCCGAACGCAAGGAAGCTAATTGCAAGGTGTGTGCGAAGACGATGGGGCGCTGCGACGTCTGTTGATGGCAAGAGCGAAAAGGTAGCCGTTTACTTCGGCGCCTACCTTTTATGTAAAAGCTGCTCGCCCTCTCGAGCTCTGCGGCGACCGAGAAGAAGCCAAAGGGTCGCCTGCACCAGGCCCCCTCCTCTCACACCCAATGACTGGCGGGCCCGGGCCCGCCAGTCAAAGGCGTGGCCGCTGGAGGCAGGGGGGAAGGCGGAATCCGAACCGCCCGAGCCGCGGGACGGGCTCGAATAAGACAAGAATCTGAACCGCCATACGCGCACGGCCCGGGCGGGGGACGGGCCCCTCGGGGATCCCGCTAAGGGGGAAAAGACATCCATGCCCTTTCCCGGCGGGAACAAGCTGTCCACCCGGCGCAACGCTGGGATATGGCCCCACCTGCGGGTTCGTTCCTTACCCTAGGTGGGCCCGGGGGCCTCTTTTCGGTACATACTGTAACGCCCTGAAAATTTACTCAATAAAATCATGCACTAGAGTGATTCGGTTCAACGTCAAAACCCTAACCGGAGCGTGTTCCGTTCCGCATTGCTCGCCCACACACGACCGTCCGCCGTAATTAACGCAGACGCGACCCCCTTCCTTTCCTCCTCTCCTCGTGCCGCGCGCATGGCCGACCGGCCACGACCAATGCCGCAAGTGGTGCCGACGCTCCTCGTGCCGCGAGCGAACCCCCGCGCGCGCGTGGCCGACCGGCCGCGGTCGCCGCCGCGATCGGCGCCGGCGCGTCCTTTTTCTTTTCCTCTCTCTTTTTCTTTTTCTCCCTCCCATTTCTCCCTTTTTCTTTCCAACCCCCCTCTCTCTTTTTCTTTCTCTCCCCTTTTCCTTTTTCTTTTCCTTTTTCCTTCCTCCTTTCTTTTTCCCTCTTCCCTTCCTCTCCCCTCTCTTTCCCCTGACTCTGCTCCCGGGCGCCCGAGCGCCGCTGTGCGCTGGCCCCGCCCGGCCGTGCCGCACGCGCGCACGCCGTGCGCTGCCGTGCCGCGCACGCGCTCGCCCCTGGCCACGCCGTGCGCCGCGCCGTGCCCACGCCCCGCTCTGGCCCGCGCCGTGCTGCGCCATCCGCGCGACGCGCTGCGCCCCGGGCCGCGCCACGCCGCCCCGCGCGCGCACGCGGCCGCGCCACCCGCCGTTCGCCGCGCCGCCCGCCGCTGTTGCACCCCGCCTTGCCGCTCGCGCCGCCCCTGTGCCGGCCCAGCATCACGTACGAGCTCGGCGCCCTCCCCGCCACGCCGCGTCGCGACGACAGCGTGCGGCCGAGGCGCCATTAATGGCCCCTCACCGGCCACCACCGCCCCCCGCCTTTCCCCGGCTATAAAACGGCCCTTCGCGCAGCTCACCACCCACACAACCCTCCACCGCCGCCCAGCCCGCGCCTCCCCAAGCCCAGCGCCGCCGCCGCGCACCGCACCACCGCCGCCCGCCGGCCTCCGTCGCCGCACCCCCCTGCTCCACCTCAGCCCGAGGTAAGGACGGGGATGGAATCCCCTCCTTCCCCTCCCCCTTTTCCCCCACCTCCGAGCCGACATTGGGCCCTAGGCCGGCCGGATTTGGCCGCACCGGCGCCCTGCCTCCCCCTTCCTCTGTTTGGCACGGGGGAGAGGAAGGAGAAGGGTGTTTTTGCCCAAAACCCCCTCCCCTTTCCTGTATTCCCAAGAGAAAACCCCCCCCCCTCTCATTTAATTACTTCTTTTGCTAATGGGACCTCACTATTTTTATTATTTCAAAACAAACCCTCCAAGACTTGAACCTAGATACATTTGGCACTCTTTAGCATGCCCCGAGAAATTCTAGAATTTACAAAAAGGTCCCTGCCATTTCCGGGTACTCACGAATAAACCCCTAGGGCCCTGTGTGACCACCGAAACCACCTTTAGCGCGTCATTTTATGTGCGAAACGACCTCCGATCGATCCGAAACTTTACCACGCCTTTTATAGTACAGTTTTAGCCATGCCAACAAGAAACCACCCAGAGATATTGCCCCTAACTCCGTAACTAAATTATTTCCGATTCAAGCCTATCAGTAAAAGCTTTTAGTTCTTTCGCTTGATTGTGTGTCTGTTTGTTTGCGTCGTAGGACACGGAGTGAACGACGAGGTTCCCGACCGCGACCAAGCAACTGAGGACCAGCACTGCGACCCCGAACCCGAAGGACAGTACTCCGATCAGGACTTCCCGCAAGGGTTTGACGATGGCAAGTTCAATTCCGCCCTTTGATGCATGTTTCTGTCCTAGTTTTTATAAACACAACCCAGTGGCCTGTTTTATAAAATTGCATTGTTTTGCGTGTTGAAAACATGGTAGGATAGCCACTCTTGCCGTGATAGCCATACCTTGAATACCTGATTTTATAAAGAAAAATGCGTGTGTGTGGGAAAGGGTAAAGTGTGGATTTGAGAAACGAGTCGGACGGGATGGATGGCATTTCTGTGTGAATTGCCGTTGGTGTGCTCGTACCTGTGTGGTTGAGCGAGGAAGGGAGATATCCATCCTGTCACCCCTAAGGACCGAGTTGATGTGACATCTCACCTGGCTTCTTGTCGTGCGAACCACTTGACCGTTGTATGGGCAACGGCTTAGCATAAATCCCACTAGTTGGTCTGATAGCCACCAGGAGAGCTGAGAGCAACGGGTGATCAAGGAGAAGGGATAAGCTCTGTGTGACTTATGCCCCGGTTAAACCTCGGAGATAGGTCGAATGACCCCTTGATGGATCCCGTGGTGGCTAGTCAGGTCTAGCTAAGGTGGGTAATGGCTTTGTTGGGATCTGCACCGGCACTAAGGTGTTCGTGCTGTGGTACCCCACCTGTGGGTAAAGTTGCACACCTCTGCAGAGTTGAAAATCTATTCGAATAGCCGTGCCCACGGTATTGGGCAAGTTACGGTGTGGTCACATAACTAGTGTTTCTCCCTGGGAATGTATTGGGCTGGTGTGAGTTGTTTGGAAAGTGTCCGGCAGTTGTGCCGTGTGCTACGGCAGACGGGGAGTCCGGTAGCAGTTTAAAACTTGGATCCTGTGTGGATCAACATCGTGTGCCCCTTGGTACTGGAAAACTTGTTTTGAAAATGTTTTCAAAATGAACCCTTGCATATAATTAAGCTTTCCGCAAATAAACCCTAACCGTACCCTTGGATTGTCCTTTGCATTAATCTCTGTTATACCCCCTCTGTGGGTGTGATTGGACTTGCTGAGTACGTTTGTACTCACCCCTCTCTTACTTTTACAGTGGAAGACCCAGACTACATCCCCGAAGACAACGAGTAGGGTTTCGTCCTGCACCCAGTCTTGCCTGTGGCTGAGGCCACCGTTGGATTCCGCATGGCGCAAGACTCTGATGACCCTTTGTTCGTAGCTAGTGTAGTTGTGTGGGTTCTGGTTGTAATCCTCGCGATAGTGGCGCTTCACTGCCCATTACCGCGTAGAGTTGTACGGTGATGTACCATCTGATGTAATAAAAGTGTTATCAGCCTCCTGGGACTGATAAATTAACACTTTTAAGTCTTCCCTGATGGGGGGACGCTTCAGGTGGTATCAGAGCCGTAGGCTGGCCGTAGGACGTGACCCTAGGAGCGAAACCCCTTTTCAAACCCTAGGACTTGTTCTAGCTTAGATACCTTTTTGCAGTAACACTCACCACTTTTTTTTTACCCTGTTCCAGATGGCTGACAATGGATGGGTCAACGGAGTCTGCTACGCAGAGCCTGGCCTTCCTAAGTTATTGTTGCTCAGCCTGGAACGCGTTGGGGTTATGGAGACGCCGGAGTACGCCTACCGAGAATACATCTCCGGTGGCACCCTTCGGTGCGACACGATGATTTTTGTGGAGAGAAGCACTCGCTATCCTGATGTGGACCCTTGGTTCATCTCCACCACTGGCTTTCGCTTCCCCGACACGTACCAAAAAGCCACTCGTAAAGCCCTGCGACGGCTGCGTGTGCTCTACAAGCACCACCTTCAGCGGACCCCTATGGGATTTTTCCCACCCGCTGAAAGAAGTGGACGCGCTTGGATTGCCCGAATGAGGAGACTTGGACGAGAAGAAGAAGACTTAGAAGATGCGGTCTCCCACCTATCCATCTACCTTACTGGCTTGGATGCACTCTGCCGCGAACAGTCGGCACAACTGAAGAAGCTAATCCAGGGGATTGAAAAGATAACCCAGGAGCTGGAGGAACAACGGACAAGAGCCGCAAACGCCGAGTATTCCTTAGCCGCCCTCCAAGCCCAGATGCAAGAGTACGAGAGCCACAACGGAATAGGTGGATGGATAGAGGAAGAAGAAGAAGAAGAGCCTATGGAGACCCATTGGGATAAGAGTACGCAGACCGAAAACGAGATGGATCGATTCCTTCCAATAAAGAAGCGCTCTATCAGGACCGAGGAAGAATCCCCATGATAGGATTAGCACCCCTAGCAAAAACCCTACCCGAATGACCACGTATCCATAAAAACTGTACCACTCTTGTTGTAATAATAAATATCATCTACTCCCGTTGCACCTGTACCAGATTGTTTACCCTGTTTCTATTTCAGATGGCTGAGGAAGGATGGACCCAGGGCGATTGCCAAGCTGCACCTGGATTCCCCAGTCTCTTAATCAACACCCTGGAGGACCTTGGCGTTACGGAGCGCCCAAGGTACTACAGCCGAGAGTACGAGCACCATGGTACCCTCCGCTGCAGGGTGATCCTGGTCATCGCCAGGAGCAACCGCTACCCCGACATCCAGCCCTGGCGCACGACCGCCACAGGGTTTAGACACCTAGACACCTACCCCTTGGCCATCAGGAAAGCACTCCGTTACTTGTGCCGGATTTTTGAAGAACACCTCGCCCCCACGCCAGCGAAGTTCTTCCCGCCGGCCATCAGGACCCCAGTCTGGGAAGCACGCATGAGAAACCTGGAGCGGCGTCGCCACGAAGAAGGCCCTCTGTACCAAGTGGCTACTTACCTAGCCGCCCTGGACCAACTCTTTGATGAGCAAGCCAACCTCCTAAGGGAGCAAACCCATCGAGCCGAGCAAGCAGAGCTCGCAGTAAGGATACAGCAGATCCGAGCCGCCCACGCCGAGGCGAGAGCCGCAGCTGCGGTCAGTAGCGAAGCGGTCGCCCAAGAGAGCCTCAGGCAAGCCCGAGATCGGCGCATGCAAGATTGGACCCGAAGTGGAACACCAGTCCCGGCGATTGGGGAGGACCATGTTTTACTCGGGACGCCCATCATAGGATGGGGACCCCTTTTTGGAAACACACAAGCCCCACCCGGGAACCCTGAAAGCCCTGCTGCCGCCGTCGAAAGGGATGCTCAAGCGCAACCCCTGGCCGGTGGAAACCCAGAGGACGGCGAGCAAGGGTCACTCGCGCTCTCCGCCCCAGAAGAAGGCCTGCCCCGCGAGTAAAATGACCGGCGCCACCCTAGCGATGTGTCCCCAGCCACTTTTGTTATTGTGCCTGATCCCAGACGAGTAGTACGAGACCTAGCCTTAGCCTAAGTTGTACCCCCTTGCAGTAATAAAATGGTTTGTGCTTGTTGTTTGTGATGTTGTGTGCTGGTTTGTGGTGTGCTGATTATTTATATGAGTACCGGCAGGAGGTAGATTCTGCCTTATAGATATACGAATTAAACAACTTAAACATCACATAAACGTAACCCCAATCTACCCGATCAACAGGTGACCCCCCGGAATGTCGCGAGGGCCTCCCGTGGCCGGAACCCCGTAGCTGCTAATGTCGGAGCACACCCCGTTGAACAAGATCTTCCCCAAGGAGAACAAGAAGTAAGCCAGAACCGAGGGGGAAGTCAAGAAGAACTACCACCACCCCCACCCCTCGGAGACCTGGCGCAGATCATCCATAACCAGACCCTCATACTGGAGACTCTGGCGAATGCCCTCATTAACCGGCAGCCGCGAGGGCAAAATATGAACGACAAGCTGACGGCCTTTCTGAGGACCAAGCCACCAACCTTCGCCGGATCCTGCAACCCGTTGGATGCTGACGATTGGTTGCGAGTAATTCAGAGGAAGCTCGAACCATTTGAATGCCAGGACCGGGATAAAGTCCTACTGGCAGCCCACCAGCTCACCGGAACGGCATTATCCTGGTGGGAAAACTATTGTGCTACAGCCGAAGATGCCTCCACCGTCACCTGGGGAGAATTTGTAAGGGAGTTCCGCCGCTACCACATCCCTTCGGCCACTATGAAGCGCAAGGCGGATGAATTCCGCGCACTACAACAAGGGAGTATGACGGTGGAAGAATACACCCACCGGTTCATAGAATTGGCCCGGTACGCGCCGGAAGAAGTGAACGACGACGATAAGAAGCAAGACATGTTCAAGAAGGGGTTAAGCCCAGAGCTACGGACCTTGCTTACTCCCCAGATCTATCCAGACTTCAACACCCTGATGAACAAGGCCATCCTCACGGAAAGGGCCAAGGCCGAAGAAAGAAAGGACAATAAACGCAAATTCTTGGAAAGTAAGGCTCGCCAGCAGGACCGCTTCCAAAAGCCAAGGAACTCCAACTACACTGCACCAAGATCCCAGGCCCCAATGCAGTATAGGACTCAGTCGCAAGTGACAGGACCACAGGCCCCGCCCAGGAGCCAAAATACCACGAGGGCCCCGCAGAGCAGTGCAAGCCAGGTCGCTCCCGACAACAACAATGTTAGGGCCTGTTTTAACTGCCGCGAGGTAGGGCATTACATTGCCAATTGCCCTTATGCCAAGAATAAGCCGGCCACGTCAGCCTTCTCCAACACAGTGAATGGACCCAGACCAGCCCTGACTGGTGCCAACCGTGTGCCCGTCCGCAACAATGACAACAGTCAGCAGACAAAGCAGCCCCAGCAATCGTTTGGACGAGCCCGCGTCAATCACATCGATGCGCAGGAGGCCCAAGAAGCCCAGGGCGTAGTGCTCGGTGAGTATCTAGTCAACTCAGCTCTGGCGACAGTATTATTTGATTCTGGAGCATCGCACTCGTTTATATCCTCGAGCTATGTGGAGAAACACAAAATACCTACAGTACTACTAAAAACACCCCTATTAACCCGGACGCCTGGAGGCGACATCAATTGCCAATTAGGTTGTTCACGGGTAAGGATCAACTTAAGTGGGGTAGACTTTCTAGCAGATTTGGTAGTACTTAAGCCTGGGGGAATAGACGTGATCCTTGGGATGGATTGGTTAAGCCGACACAATGGTCTCATAGGCTGCACCGACAAAGTGGTACACCTAACAAACCACGAAGGAGTGCAAGTGATCTGCCGAACCCGAGATAGTAAGTTTGATCCAATGGTATTTAGCATGGGAGCCAAGCCTTTAGAAGGAGTCCCGGTAGTAAACGAATACCCAGATGTGTTCCCCGAAGAGCTTCCCGGTATGCCGCCAGATAGGGATATAGAGTTCGTCATAGACCTTATCCCCGGAACATCTCCGATAGCCAAGAGACCCTATAGGATGGCAGCCTCTGAATTGACAGAATTAAAGAAGCAACTAGAAGAACTGCAACGGATTGGTTTCATCAGACCAAGCTCGTCGCCTTGGGGAGCCCCAGTTCTGTTTGTCAAAAAGAAAGATGGGAGTATGAGGATGTGTGTAGATTACCGGGCACTGAATGAAGTTACCATTAAGAATAAATACCCCCTCCCTAGGATTGATGACCTTTTCGATCAGCTAAAAGGAGCCAAGTACTTCTCCAAGATCGATCTAAGGTCAGGATATTTTCAGCTCAAGATTAGGGAAAGTGACATCCCTAAGACAGCTTTTGTCACCCGATATGGGCAGTTTGAGTTCACCGTAATGTCCTTCGGACTGACCAACGCCCCTGCCTATTTTATGAACCTCATGAACAAAGTGTTTATGGACGAGTTGGATAAGTTTGTCGTAGTCTTTATCGACGACATACTTATTTACTCCAAGAGTATTCAGGAACATGAGCAACACCTGCGGGTAGTAATGGAAAAGCTGAGAGTGCATAGACTATATGCCAAGTTTAGCAAGTGCGAATTCTGGCTGGAGAGAGTAGCTTTCCTTGGTCACATTTTAACCGCAGAAGGCGTAGCAGTGGACCCGGAAAAGGTCGAGGCAGTATCTAATTGGCGGCAACCGACTAATGTTAGTGAAATCAGGAGTTTTCTTGGATTAGCTGGGTACTATCGGAGATTTATTGAGGGATTCTCTAAGATAGCCCGACCCATGACGGAGCTTCTTAAGAAAGAGAAGAAGTTCGCTTGGACGGAATCCTGCGAGAGAAGTTTTCAAGAACTGAAGCAAAGGTTGACAACCGCCCCAGTGCTGACCCTACCGGACATTCATCGGGACTTCGTCATTTATTGTGACGCATCCCGACAAGGGTTGGGGTGTGTGCTGATGCAGGACGGGAAAGTCGTTGCATACGCCTCCCGCCAACTCAGGACTCATGAGCAGAACTATCCGACCCATGATTTGGAACTAGCAGCCGTAGTGCATGCCCTTAAGATTTGGAGACACTACCTAATTGGAAATAAGTGTGAGGTTTACACCGACCACAAGAGTTTGAAGTATATATTCACCCAACCGGATTTAAACCTAAGGCAAAGAAGATGGTTGGAGCTAGTCAAGGATTACGACTTGGAAATTCAGTATCACCCCGGGAAAGCCAACGTTGTAGCCGATGCCTTGAGTCGAAAATCCCATGGGCCCAAGGACGACCATCTGCGAGAGGAAATGGCACGATTAAATGTGCACATTATACCCCGAGGTTCCAGCCAAGTGCTAAACGTCCAATCAACATTAGAGGATAAGATTAGAGAGGCCCAAAGCTCGGATCAAGAGTTAGTAAAAATTCGCAAACAAACTGGAGAAAACAAAGCACCGGGCTTCAGAGTGGACAATAAGGGAACATTATGGTACGAGGATAGGATTTGTGTACCCCAGAATGGAGATTTCCGGCAATTGATCATGAACGAAGCCCATAACTCGGCCTACTCTGTCCACCCAGGATCCACCAAAATGTATATGGACATAAAGCAAAAATACTGGTGGAATGGAATGAAAGCGGATATTGCACGATTTGTGGCACATTGTGATACCTGCCAAAGGATCAAGGCCGAACATCAAAAGCCAGCAGGATTATTGCAACCCTTGCCCATCCCGGTCTGGAAATGGGATGAAATAGGAATGGACTTCGTAGTAGGCCTACCCAGAACACAGAAGGGACATGATTCCATATGGGTAATAGTGGATCGACTCACTAAATCGGCACATTTCATACCCGTAAGAACCACTTATGGTGGAGAAAAGCTGGCAAAACTTTACGTGGAAAACATAGTGAAGTTACATGGAGTGCCTAGCAGAATTGTCTCGGATAGAGGGACCCAATTTACGTCTAGGTTTTGGAAAAGCCTGCATCAAGCCATGGGCACTAAGTTAGATTTTAGCTCCGCATACCACCCACAAACGGATGGTCAAACCGAAAGGGTGAATCAGATCATGGAAGATATGCTAAGAGCATGTGTATTAACCTATGGGAATGATTGGGAACAGAGTCTGCCCTACGCGGAATTCTCGTACAATAATAGTTACCAAGCCAGCCTGGGTATGTCTCCATTCGAAGCCCTCTACGGAAGAAAGTGCAAAACTCCCTTAATGTGGTCGGAAGTCGGAGAACGTGCGCTAGTAGGGCCCGCACTTATAAAAGAAGCAGAAGAAAAAGTAGCGGAAATCCGCGAGAAATTGAAAGCAGCTCAGTCCCGGCAAAAGAGCTATACAGACAAGAAGAGGCGGGAAATGAGTTTCAATCCGGGAGAATTTGTCTATCTCAAGGTTTCACCCATTCGAGGAACACGAAGATTTCAGGTACAAGGGAAATTGGCCCCTCGATACATTGGACCGTATCGAGTTCTGAAGAAAGTCGGAGCAGTGGCTTACCAACTAGAGTTACCAGAAGAAATGTCAGATATACACCCAGTATTTCATGTTTCGCAATTAAGAAGGTGTCTGAAGATACCCGAGGGAGAACATGTGCCGGTGGAAACAATAGATCTACAGCCGGATCTGCGATACCAGGAGGTGCCGGTCAAAATTCTGGACACAGTCATCAGAAGGACAAGAAACTCCGAAGTCCGGATATGCAGAGTCCAGTGGAGCAGACACGGAGAAGAGGAAGCCACCTGGGAACGCGAGGAGGCCCTAAAGAAAGAATTTCCCCATCTGTTTAGGAGCCAGCCGAATCTCGAGGACGAGATTCATTTAAGTGGGGTAGGTTTGTAACGCCCTGAAAATTTACTCAATAAAATCATGCACTAGAGTGATTCGGTTCAACGTCAAAACCCTAACCGGAGCGTGTTCCGTTCCGCATTGCTCGCCCACACGCGACCGTCCGCCGTAATTAACGCAGACGCGACCCCCTTCCTTTCCTCCTCTCCTCGTGCCGCGCGCATGGCCGACCGGCCACGACCAATGCCGCAAGTGGTGCCGACGCTCCTCGTGCCGCGAGCGAACCCCCGCGCGCGCGTGGCCGACCGGCCGCGGTCGCCGCCGCGATCGGCGCCGGCGCGTCCTTTTTCTTTTCCTCTCTCTTTTTCTTTTTCTCCCTCCCATTTCTCCCTTTTTCTTTCCAACCCCCCTCTCTCTTTTTCTTTCTCTCCCCTTTTCCTTTTTCTTTTCCTTTTTCCTTCCTCCTTTCTTTTTCCCTCTTCCCTTCCTCTCCCCTCTCTTTCCCCTGACTCTGCTCCCGGGCGCCCGAGCGCCGCTGTGCGCTGGCCCCGCCCGGCCGTGCCGCACGCGCGCACGCCGTGCGCTGCCGTGCCGCGCACGCGCTCGCCCCTGGCCACGCCGTGCGCCGCGCCGTGCCCACGCCCCGCTCTGGCCCGCGCCGTGCTGCGCCATCCGCGCGACGCGCTGCGCCCCGGGCCGCGCCACGCCGCCCCGCGCGCGCACGCGGCCGCGCCACCCGCCGTTCGCCGCGCCGCCCGCCGCTGTTGCACCCCGCCTTGCCGCTCGCACCGCCCCTGTGCCGGCCCAGCATCACGTACGAGCTCGGCGCCCTCCCCGCCACGCCGCGTCGCGACGACAGCGTGCGGCCGAGGCGCCATTAATGGCCCCTCACCGGCCACCACCGCCCCCCGCCTTTCCCCGGCTATAAAACGGCCCTTCGCGCAGCTCACCACCCACACAACCCTCCACCGCCGCCCAGCCCGCGCCTCCCCAAGCCCAGCGCCGCCGCCGCGCACCGCACCACCGCCGCCCGCCGGCCTCCGTCGCCGCACCCCCCTGCTCCACCTCAGCCCGAGGTAAGGACGGGGATGGAATCCCCTCCTTCCCCTCCCCCTTTTCCCCCACCTCCGAGCCGACATTGGGCCCTAGGCCGGCCGGATTTGGCCGCGCCGGCGCCCTGCCTCCCCCTTCCTCTGTTTGGCACGGGGGAGAGGAAGGAGAAGGGTGTTTTTGCCCAAAACCCCCTCCCCTTTCCTGTATTCCCAAGAGAAAACCCCCCCCCTCTCATTTAATTACTTCTTTTGCTAATGGGACCTCACTATTTTTATTATTTCAAAACAAACCCTCCAAGACTTGAACCTAGATACATTTGGCACTCTTTAGCATGCCCCGAGAAATTCTAGAATTTACAAAAAGGTCCCTGCCATTTCCGGGTACTCACGAATAAACCCCTAGGGCCCTGTGTGACCACCGAAACCACCTTTAGCGCGTCATTTTATGTGCGAAACGACCTCCGATCGATCCGAAACTTTACCACGCCTTTTATAGTACAGTTTTAGCCATGCCAACAAGAAACCACCCAGAGATATTGCCCCTAACTCCGTAACTAAATTATTTCCGATTCAAGCCTATCAGTAAAAGCTTTTAGTTCTTTCGCTTGATTGTGTGTCTGTTTGTTTGCGTCGTAGGACACGGAGTGAACGACGAGGTTCCCGACCGCGACCAAGCAACTGAGGACCAGCACTGCGACCCCGAACCCGAAGGACAGTACTCCGATCAGGACTTCCCGCAAGGGTTTGACGATGGCAAGTTCAATTCCGCCCTTTGATGCATGTTTCTGTCCTAGTTTTTATAAACACAACCCAGTGGCCTGTTTTATAAAATTGCATTGTTTTGCATGTTGAAAACATGGTAGGATAGCCACTCTTGCCGTGATAGCCATACCTTGAATACCTGATTTTATAAAGAAAAATGCGTGTGTGTGGGAAAGGGTAAAGTGTGGATTTGAGAAACGAGTCGGACGGGATGGATGGCATTTCTGTGTGAATTGCCGTTGGTGTGCTCGTACCTGTGTGGTTGAGCGAGGAAGGGAGATATCCATCCTGTCACCCCTAAGGACCGAGTTGATGTGACATCTCACCTGGCTTCTTGTCGTGCGAACCACTTGACCGTTGTATGGGCAACGGCTTAGCATAAATCCCACTAGTTGGTCTGATAGCCACCAGGAGAGCTGAGAGCAACGGGTGATCAAGGAGAAGGGATAAGCTCTGTGTGACTTATGCCCCGGTTAAACCTCGGAGATAGGTCGAATGACCCCTTGATGGATCCCGTGGTGGCTAGTCAGGTCTAGCTAAGGTGGGTAATGGCTTTGTTGGGATCTGCACCGGCACTAAGGTGTTCGTGCTGTGGTACCCCACCTGTGGGTAAAGTTGCACACCTCTGCAGAGTTGAAAATCTATTCGAATAGCCGTGCCCACGGTATTGGGCAAGTTACGGTGTGGTCACATAACTAGTGTTTCTCCCTGGGAATGTATTGGGCTGGTGTGAGTTGTTTGGAAAGTGTCCGGCAGTTGTGCCGTGTGCTACGGCAGACGGGGAGTCCGGTAGCAGTTTAAAACTTGGATCCTGTGTGGATCAACATCGTGTGCCCCTTGGTACTGGAAAACTTGTTTTGAAAATGTTTTCAAAATGAACCCTTGCATATAATTAAGCTTTCCGCAAATAAACCCTAACCGTACCCTTGGATTGTCCTTTGCATTAATCTCTGTTATACCCCCTCTGTGGGTGTGATTGGACTTGCTGAGTACGTTTGTACTCACCCCTCTCTTACTTTTACAGTGGAAGACCCAGACTACATCCCCGAAGACAACGAGTAGGGTTTCGTCCTGCACCCAGTCTTGCCTGTGGCTGAGGCCACCGTTGGATTCCGCATGGCGCAAGACTCTGATGACCCTTTGTTCGTAGCTAGTGTAGTTGTGTGGGTTCTGGTTGTAATCCTCGCGATAGTGGCACTTCACTGCCCATTACCGCGTAGAGTTGTACGGTGATGTACCATCTGATGTAATAAAAGTGTTATCAGCCTCCTGGGACTGATAAATTAACACTTTTAAGTCTTCCCTGATGGGGGGACGCTTCACATACGGACAGGGGTACCTCCTGCTAGGGTGTCCAGACCCTTAGCGTCTCGCTATTCGTAGCCTCCTCCTTGTCCTCTGGGTAACGTGGCATACGGCCCCGTCCTGACAGCTGGGATCATGGTCTTCGGACCGCCCCCGTGCTCTTATAGGTTCGGGGCCTCCATGTGCCCATGAGGGCAGGGGTGCTCTCGGGTGGCCCCCACGGACCCGGACTCCCCAGGGAGGTCCGGGGCCGTCACGTGTGGGGGCCAGACCTCCACGGGCCTGACCGCTCTGACCGGCCTCGGGGGCTCGGACCCCCCTCCCCCCGGGAAGGGGTCTGGTGCCGCCACGTGCCGCCTCCGTGGTAGGTGCGGGGCTGGCCTTGCTACGTGCCCATGGCAGAAGGTCCTCCACGGGACGCCAGTCCAACTACCGCATTAAATGTGGGTAGGTGGGCTGGGTGCGCCCAAGTCAAAAGTATGGCCTGCCACTGACACACGGGGCAGGTGAGTTGACACCACGGTAAGCCCGCCTGTTTCTAAGGTGGTGCGTCGTATCACTGTATACTGTGTGCAAGCGGCGTATAGTCCCGTCACGGCGCCGCGCGTGTGCGTGATGATGGCCTGCAACAGACGAGCCAAGGCGTGCACTGCAATAGTGTGCGCGGAGGCAACGGCGCGGCGGGTCAGCACTGCTTCTTCGCCTGACAGATGGTTATGACCCAACAATGGCAGCACGGCTACACTGTTGGGTAACACTGATAGCAGTCACTGTGCAGGCAAGGCTTCACACGGCCATATCCTGGCTGTAGATACGCACATCAACTTCCCGATCGAGAGGACTACAGAGAGGAGCTGGAGATGAAGATCTCCATATCACTCATAGAATAGTCTCCTGTTGGCCGGGCCCACCTGTCAGGGCCCCGCGCAGTGTAAGCGCCTCTCTTGGACTATAAAAGGGAGCGTGCACTCGTTAGAACATGATCACAAGCTCGCAAGGTTCAACCTTAGACTCCAACTCATGTTTCATCAGACTACGACAATCAATACAACACCAAAGTGGACGTAGGGTTTTACGCTCCGGCGGCCCGAACCACTGTAAAATCCTTGTGCCTTTCCTGTGTTCATCCGCCCACTGATCAAGCGCTCCTAAGTCTCCTCCAAACCCATCCTTAACTAGGATTAGGCGGGTGCATTCTGCCACCCGGCTGGAGATTTTGTCACACCCGATTTATAAGAACATAAATCGAGCAATCATATATGCGCCAGGATCGAGTCACGCATATATACAACAGATTATCAAGATATTACAACACATGTCACGAATAAAAGCGTATAAACTATAAAATGAATATCTTTATTACAACTGAATCAAGAATCAGTTCAAGGAATTGCGGAAGCGTAAAATGAATATATGAAGAGCTGGGCGCCACAGGGACGTCGACTGGGAGACAAACGCCTAGAAGTCGTCGAAGCCGCTGACGTAGTCCTCCACGTTGCTGGGCACTAAGCAGCAGTCGAAGATATCCGAAATGGAACAGAAGAGTGGAGAGGCAAGTGTGAGTACAAACTAGTACTCAACAAGTATAACACAAACTATGAGGCTCTAGGCTAGCTGACTCAACTGCATTAGCTTTTAGTCTTGGCAAATTTTATTAAAACTATTTACTACAAGTGGATGAATTACCATAACCCAAATTGCATAAGAAATTAATCAGTATTAATTAAGAACTACTGAGAACCATCCAAACCAAACCACCCGGGGAATCTCCCTAATCAAAGGTTGATAACCCCACTAATCTGACAGAGGATCTGGGCCGCTCATGACTGTGAGCACAACTGATATATCAGTTTTACACTCTCGAGAGTTTGCACAACTTTACCCACAAGTCGTGAGCTATGCTAGTTGTTCATCACACTTCCTTAGGTGAGACGGCTAGCAAGCGCACTACGAGACCGTTACAAAGGATCACGTTGGTAAGGTATAACCGCTAAGGATTCTGGATCAGCGACGATGGGGCCCACCTCCGGGGGTACAAGACACACAGCACAGACCAAGCCGGAGGAGCAGGGACCATTGAAGTTTACCACCCCTCTTGACCACGCAGGTAAGTTACTCTCGAACCAAAATGACCTAATTAGTAAGTCAAGACCGTCCCATTCCAGTCTTGTGGTTGCGCGGTTGTCCCAGGTTGTCGCTCTATGAACCGGTCCTTAGGGAGAGTGGCCAACCAAGCACTAAGCACCGTGCTGGCCCCCTAAACCATGTTTCTAACAAAACATCTTTTAAGGACGCACTAACCACTCAAGCACACAGCACAGAGGGTAGGCTCCAGAATTGAGTTGCATAAGATCATTAACAAATTAATTAAAAAGGACCAAGTGTGTTATAGCGCAGCAACCTAGCACAACTAACCAAAATGCAACCCAAAGGATATATATATATAGGATATAAAGTGGCTAGGAAATCCTTATAGGCGTACAGTATTAAAATGCTGTATGAAATTGTATTTAAAAAGTGATTGGAGGTTCATGTTATACTTGCCTTCCTCGTACTCTCCCGGCTGCTGCTCGAACTGCTCAGAAGATGGCTGCTCCTGGTACTGGTCCAAAGGCTCCGCGTCTACTCACGATCATCAAGCATAGTCCACACATACACACATGCACAAACGATAGCAAACTATAAGAAAACAGTACAACATTCATAGAAACAGCACCCAAACTAGTCTAAAGCTATTCTACGCGTTACAACGATCGCGTGGATATAAAGAACACCTAAAACGGAGCTAAAACGCGAAAACTACGCTTAAAACAAGATCTAGGGACCTATTTGTAAGAAAACTGGAGGTTCTAAGGGGTTCTGGACGAAACCAGGGACCTAAACGCAATTAAAGGGTAGACACAGGGGCTAACACGCTAAAACACGCGGCATGGACCGCGGGCACTAAAACCCGAAAGCGTAGGGGTCTAACCGGGTAAAACAGGGCTTATCTGCAATTTCTTATGAACTACCCTGGAGCGCGGGTTGATTTCAGGAAAACCCGAGGTCTCTTTAGCAAAAAGGGCAGGCCGAAACGGTATGTTTTAATCTGAGCCATCGGATCTAGCCCCTACGGCCCAGATCTAAACTTAAACGCGAAGGGGTACGCGCGACTCTCACCCGTCAGATCCAGATCCGACGCTCACGACCTATACTTTAATGGATCTAATCCAGATCGCCCGCTCTACATCTGACGGCTCTGATTCACTCCTACCCCTAACCGGTATCTTCTGATTGGGACGGTTGGATCTAGATCCTGCGGTCCTGAACTACTCTCAGCGCGATCTAATCTCGTCCACTCGCTACAGATCGAACGCTCCGGATTTTGAGCTGTAGGGGAGGGCGGCGCTACTGTCCCGGCGACGAACTCCGCGGTGGTGCTTCGCCGGCGCCTGCCAAATTCGTCCCCCGAGGGCCTATTCAAGCGGGGACCAAGTCTAAGAGGACCAGAGGGACACGGCGAACATTCCTAAGGACTCAGCACGGCTGGCCTGAGATCGTGCGCGACATGTGCTGGCGAGGGGCAGCATTGGTCGCCGGTGAGCAGCACGGTCGGGTTTTCCGGCTCGGGTTTGAGCTGAGCCTGGCGCGGTGCAGCACCAGCGCGACTCCAGGGACCTACTGAGGGTCTTAGCAGGGGGCATAAGGCACAGGAGGGGGCGGTCGGCGAGAAGGGTTCTTACTCGCGGCGGTGAGGGGAGGTCGGCGCTCGCGGAGGGGAGCCTTGGGGCTCGCTGTAGGGCTACAGGTGTCTCGGTCGGCGGCGTAGCCAGGCGGTGAAGGTCGTGACCGGATTGAAGGGCCCGAGGCGGTGACGGCAGGGACGAATTGCAGTGGTGGCGCAAGGGCGGCAACGACGGCAGCGGCCCAAATTTGAGCGGCTGACAGGCGGTGCGGGGCTCGGGTGCGCTGGGGATTTTGGCGGCGGCTTAGGGCGGCCCGAGAGCGCGGCTACGGATAAGAAAGGGAGGGGCCGGCAGCCTCGGCGTGCGGGCCACCGATCCAACGGGTGCCGCGCATCCCGCGGGCGGTTGCCGCTCGAGCCTCATCCGAGCTCGGTTAGCTTCTAGATGCGTCTAGACGGGGCGCGGCGCTGAGGAGTGGGTCCAGGGGGCAGCGGGCGGGGCAGCGGAGCGGGCCACTCCCAGGGACGGGCGGCCGGGCCGGCGGGGAGAAAACAGGGGAGGGGCGTGCGGGGGAAGAAGAGTCTGACCGGTGGGGCCACCGGGTCAGAGAGAGGGAGAGCGCTCAGCGGGGGAAGCAGAGGGGAACTGAGCTGGCGCGTGCTGGGCCTCGGGCGGCTTTGGGCCGTGGGAAGAAAGAGAGGGAGAGAGGGCCCACGGGGAAAGAGAGAAGGGGAGAGATGCTGGGCTGGGCTGGCCGGCTGCTGGGCTCTCCTTCCTTTGCTTCTTCTTTTCTTTTTCTTTACTCAATCTATTCAAACAAACTATTTGAATTCAAATAGATCTGAATTCAAATCCTACAAGCTCAACACAAGAAAAATAATGCTCCAGCATGAATGCACAAACATGTTGACCCTATAATTAGTTTTATTTCCTTGTGTTATAAATTATTTTAAATGCAAGGTAAATTAGAGAAAAACCTTGGAAATTTCATTTGAGCCAAAATAAATTCATTATAATTTAAGAAATTACCTTAGGGTGTTACAGATTTCCTCCGACATATCCCATACCTTGGGGATAGCCTAGTACGATGAACGATCCGATCCGGAGTTCGACCCCAATGATGTCGGTTGGTACGACTGAAGCCCATGCTATGCTCGAGTTGCCTGTGGAGGAGGATCCAGAGGATGAAGGACGGCCTGAGGACTAGCTACCGCTTTACGTTTTCTGCTTGAATCGCTCCAGCCGAGAGGCTTGTAATAAATTCCGTACTATAAATCCTATGGATTTATGTAATAAATAAACCCATGTTTGACCTTAAGCAGAGTATGACTATGATATTATGCCTGGAATGAGTTCTATATGTGATAGCATTTGATCCAGGGACTATCGCGATGATACAGGGAGTCGGGTTCCTCGATTTGGGAACCCGGTTCATTTCAGTAACTTTATTTCTTATTAATTAATAAAGCTTTCTCTTTATCGAAAAATATTATCATATAGTGGAAATATTTTCCGTAACGACTCCTCACCCTCGGTATCAATGCCATCATATGACGCATGCACTAGTATCTTCTTAGAGGAGTTACTATACATGGGAATCGAAATAGTCATTCATGTCATTCCCCAAATAGCAACCACTAGCAGAGAACAAGTCTTTCATCTTTTGATTTTTTATATTTGTTTCGGCCTAGGTTGGGTTCGGGACTAATAAAAGCATTAGTTCCGGATCCAACGGTCGGGAGCCTGGGGGTGGAGAGATATTTAGTCCTGGTTGGAATGACCAACCGAAACTAAAAGTGCTTCATTAGTTCTGGTTGCTGGCTCCAACCGAGACTAAAGACCTTGGTCCCGGTTGGAATTACCAACCGGGACTAATGGTGGGCATTTAGTCCCAGTTGGTGGCTCTAATCGGGACTAAATTCCCTATCCCCTTTTATACCCTTCTTCCTCCCTCTGCCCAAGCCATTCCTCTATTGTTCTTCATGTTCTTGGCTCAGATGAGGGAAGGTCATTACTATTTTCTCCATGATTTGTGAAGGCTTTTGATTCCCCGTCCATCCAACTATTATAGAGGTTAGAAACTTCATCCTCTCATCTTCAATTGCTAGTGTAGCTCATTTCATGGTTTAGAAATAGAGAAATTTGAGGTTTTTTAGATTGAAAAAATGTTGGAGTTTTTCAATTTATACACCATTTGAGCTCAAATTTACTTAAGGTTTGCATGTGTAGATGTGATTTACCTGTATTAGTTGATCAAAATGAGTATATAGAGTAGATGTTATTTTTTAATGGGAGTATATATATAGAGAGAGGAAAACTATTTAGAAAAACAAATATAGATATTAAAATAAGTATATACAATAGGAGTATGAAAAAAATATAGATATGAAAATGCGTTTATAGAAAAATAGATATTAGTTGAGTATAGTAGAAATTTTTTGTTTTTGCAATGGGAGTATATATACATGTATGGAGGGATTGTTAAAGGTTAATGACTAATTAATGTTTATTATTATTGATATTAGTTGATGTAGTTAGCCATTGATTTAGTTTATTATTATTTTATACATGTGATAATTTTCCGAGGTGCAGTTAGCTATTGATTTATTTTATAATTGTTATAGTGTATTGAATTTTAGGTTGTAATTACGTATTCTTCAATGAATTATCTTAACACTCTAATGATGTGTATATGGTATATTTAATCCATAGAAATGGCTTTGCAATATGATGCATTAGAGCGCTGTGCGTCCGCTCGGACGTTGGTAAGCGCACCGAACATTCCCTTGAGTTCCGCAGGGAAGAGCATCTTGGACTTGTTCGGGGTTGTATTCGTTGTTGGATTAAAAAAGTATTTGATTGTCTTGCGCTACATAATGCAAGATGCAAATTTGAGCGTGAATTTGATGTCGAGTTGCATGGTACAGATGATGATTGCGAGTTGATGGCTCAACGCAATGCGAGGTGCGAAGCGTCGGGGATGGTAGAAATTGACCATTCGGTGTCCAGAGTTTGCGAGGCGGTTCACGAGCCATTAGTCAATAGTTCTGATGAGTAGTTTGTACTATCATGTAGCTTATTCAGTATTTTAGATGTTTTAATTAATCATGTTGTGTAATGGATAATTTAGACATTTTAATTAATTACAGTGTGTGATGGATATTTGAATCTTTTAATTCTGGAGATTGTTGAATAATATTTTGATTCTCTTAATTTATTATTCATGTTGTATGATGGATTTTTTTAAATACCATATTGTGCAATGCAGATGGACTGGTGTCACACCCGATTTACAAGGACATAAACCGAGCAATCATATATGCGCCAGGATCAAGTCACGGATATATACAACAGAATTATCAAGATATCACAACACATATCACAAAATAAAAGCGTATAAACTGTAAATGAATTCTTTATTACAACCGAATCAAGAATCGGTTCAAAGAGTGTGGAAGCGTAAAATAAATACATGAAGAACAGGGCGCCACAGGGACGTCGGCTGGAAGACAAACGCCTAGAAATTGTTGAGTCCGCTGATGTAGTCCTCCACGTCGCCTGGTACTGAGCAGCAGTCGAAGGTATCCTAAAGAGAATAGAAGAGTAGAGAAGGCAAGTGTGAGTATACAACTTGTACTCAACAAGTACAACACAAACTATGAGGCTCTACGGTTAGCTGACTCAATTGCGTTAGCTTTTTTAATCTGGGCAAATTTTATTAAAGCTATTTACTACAAGTGGATGAATTACCATAACCCAAGTTACTCAATAATTAATTAAAACTACTCATTAGTATACTGAAATCCAAGCCAAACCACCAAGATAAACCCTACTAATCAGACGGAGGATCTGGGCCGCTCATGACCGTGAGCACGGCTAGTATACCAGTTTTACACTCTCGAGAGGTTGCACATCTTTACCCACAAGTCGTGAGCTACGCTAGTTATTCATCACACTTCCTTAGGTGAGATGACTAGTAAGCACACTACGAGGCCGTTACAAAGAACATGTTGGTAAGGTGTAACCGCTAAGGATTCTGGATCAGCAACTATGGAGCAAGCCTCGAGGGGGTACAAGCACATAGCACAGACCAAGCCTCGTAGCGCGAGGGCCATCGAAGCTTACCACTCCTCTTGCCCCGTAGGTAAGTTACTCCCAAACCAAAATGACCTAATTAGTAAGCCAAGACCGTTCCATTCCAGTCTTATGGTTGCGCGGTTGTCCCAGGTTGTCACTCTATGAACCGGTCCTTATGAAGAGTGGCCAACCAAGCACTAAGCACCGTGCTGGCGCCCTAAACCTTATTTCTATAAAAACATATTTTAACGAGACATGAGCCGCTCAAGCACACAGCACAGAGGGCCACTCTCAGGATCAAGTTGCATATACCATTAATCAAATTTAATTAAAAAGGACCATAATGTGTGAGAGCGCAGCACCTAGCACAACTAACCAAAATGCAACCCAAGGTGTTTATATAAAGGATAATAGTGGCTAGTAAATCCTTATAGGCATACAGTATTAAAATGCAGTATAAAATTGTATTTAAAAGTGATAGGATGTTCATGTTATACTTGCCTTCCTCAAACTCTCCTGGCTGCTGCTCAAACGCGTCTGAAGAAGGTGGCTCCTGGTACTCCTCCGGTGGCTCAACGTCTACTCACGATCGCAACGCCAAAACATGGTCCACACATGCACATACATGCAAACAATGGCAAAAGATATGAAACAGTACAACAATACAATAAAACAGCACACAAAACTGAGCTAAAGCTATTCTACGTGTTACAACAATCGAGTGAGCGCGGAAACCAACTAAAACGGAGCTAGGACGCGAAAACTAGGGTTAAAACAAGATCAGGGGCTTTTCTGTAAGAAAACAGACAGTTCCAAGGGGGTTCTGCGCAAAAACTAGGGACTTAAACATAATTAAAGGTTAGACCTAGGGTCTAACACACAAAAACACAGGGGCTGGATGGCGGGTTCTATATTTAAAGAGGTCAGGGGCCTAAACGCTAAAAATAGGGCTTATCTGGAATTACTTTTGAACTGCGCTGGACTGCGGGTTGGTTTGTAATAAACCTAGGGGTTCTTTAATAAAAGCGCCTGGGCGAACCGGTATCTTCTAATCCAGGCTGTTGGATCTGGATCTAACGGCTCGGATCTAATCCAATCCACGAACCGGTATCTACGCATCTCAACCGTCGGATCTTCATCTGACGCTCCGGACCCCATCTTAGCCTAGATCTAATCTCAGGCGTTGGCTTCTGATCTGGCGGCTCTGGGCAAAGCGGTACGCGGGATCTAATCCCAATCGTGGGCTCTGGATTGGACGGTTCAGGGCTGACACGGCCGAGGGACGGCGGCGCTGGGTCGCCGGAGCGACATAACTCCGCGGCGGTGCGGCTCGGGGCTCGCCGGAGTTCATCGAAAATGATGCTCCGGGGATCAATTCAACCGTGGTTTGGGCCAAGGAGGTTCACCACGCCATGGGTGATCGACCTAGGGCATTTGCGGGCCTCGGTGGGGCTCTGGCTGCAAGAACAAGGGTGGCGGTGGGACTGCACGGTGTCGCTCGCCGGCGTGCGGCGTTCTGGTCTAGGGAGCGGCCTACGTGCCAAGGTAGCTAGCGCAAAAGGGACACAGGGCGGGGTTTGTATGCTCACCGAGGGCTTGGTCTGGGCTGGAGCGCCATGTAGGGTGGTCGACATCGGGGTCCGGCGGTGGAGACGGGGCGGTGCTCGTGGAGAGGGTTGATGCAGGGTTCCCCGGGCTCTTGGGCACGGTGCATCGAGACGGGGTGTTCCTGTGATGGTGCAACGGGGTCAGGGGGAGTGGAAACCCACCGGCATCGAGGAATTGCAGCGGCGGATCGAGCTTACCCGTGATGAGGTCAAGGCGGAATTCTGGCAAAGCACAGGCCGAGCTCGAGGGCAAGGGGATCGGTGTGCCTTTAGGCGTCGGGGCGGAGCTGCTGCAGTGGTTTGCAAGGGCTAGGGGCAATGGGGCGGCCGGCCCACGACGGAGCAGGAGTTGCTGCGCGGTGGAGCAAGGTGGCGGTGGCACTAGGGTTCGGTGGAGGCCGTAGGTTTTAGGGTTAGGGCTCCAGGGGTGCGGGGCTTCTTGTAGGGCGGCGCAGAGGGTCTTGGGCGTTCGTGCCCGTGGGAATCACAGCGAGAATCGCGGGTAGGGCTCGGCGCGAGCGAGATCGGCAGGGAGGAGGAGGAAGATGACAGGTGGGGCCGTAGTGTCGGAGAGAGAGAGCGGGGCGCGGTTTGCTAGGCCGAGCGCGGGAGTTGGGCTGGGGAAAGCGCGGAGGAGGCGGGCTGGCGGGGATAAGGAGGAGCGGGCCGCGCGAGGGAGAGCGTGGGCTGCGGGAAAAGAAAAGGGAGGCCGGGCTGCTGCTGGGCTGACTGGGTCGGTTTAGGCTGAAAGCTGGGTTTCCTATTTTCTGGTTTCCTTTCTCTTTTCCTTTTCAAACCAACTCAAATCTATTTGAATTCAAAACAAATTTGAATTCAAACTCCTATGCACTCACTCAAATAAAAACTTATGCACCGGCATGAATGCACAAACATGTTGAACCTAAAATAAATTTCAATTCCTTGTGAAATAAAATTAATTTAAATGCAAGCTAAACAAGGAAAACCTTAGAAACTTTATTAAATCCAATTAAACTCTTTATAAAATATGAAATTTTACATTAGGGTGTTACAACTGGCAATGGATGTATAGTGTTGCCTGACGTTCCAAGGAGTTTATTGATGGCCGGCATTATTTTTTGGATGTGGCCGAGGAAAACAAGCGGAATGGTTTTATGTGCTGCCCGTGCAGAGATTGCTAGAACAAGAAGGATTACGCCTCTTCAAGGATCCTTCATAGCCATATTTTTGCTAATGGTTTCATGTCCAATTATATTTGTTGGACCAGTCATGAAGAAGAAGGGGTTATAATGGAGGACAATGAAGAAGAAGATTGTGATGACAACTTTCCTAGCCACGCTGGATTCTATGCTTTTGATGATGATACTGCAATGGAAGAGCCTGAAGGAGAGGCGACAGATGATGATCCCACCGACGATATTGGGCAGGCGTTGCACAATGTGCATGAAGATTGTGAAAGTGAGAAGGAGAGGATGAAGTTCTAATAGATGTTAGAGGACCACCGCAAGTTGTTGTACCCAGGCTGCGAAGATGGATTGAAGAAGCTTGGTAGCATTCTGAAGTTGCTACAATGGAAGGCAACGCATAGTGTATCTGATAAAGGATTTGGTGAACTATTGAAACATTTAAATAATATGCTTCCTAAGGATAACGAATTGCCTACCACAACATACGAAGCAAAACAACTTGTTTGGCCTCTAGGACTTGAAGTATAGAAGATACATGCATGTCCCAATGATTGCATCCTCTACCGTGGTGATGAGTATGGGAATTTGGATCAGTGTTCGCCTAAACGGACTAAACGGCCATCTAAATGGTAAATAGAGGTAAATTATGTTGTTTAGGCTATAAACGGTGATTAAACAGTTGACCATTTAAATGCTAAAAAAGGAGTAAATGGCCTAAACAGGGTAAACAAAATGGAATTACACATTATTAGACCGGCTAAACGGCCGTTTGACACACTGTTTAGGCAAACAGAGGCAAATCCACTTGCATTCGACATGTATATATACTTATACATAATTTTTTACATGAATAAAAATGTATACTTGATTTTTTACATGCATTATATTTATATACTTGATCTTTTACATGCATAAATATATACATTTGTTAGAATACTTTTTTTGTAAGCCATGAACATGCATATTTTGATGATATAATACAAAACCGTTCAACCCGTTTTACTCCGTCTAAACATTGATTAAACCGTTTAAACGCTAAACAAAGGGTGACCGACTTTTTATTGTTTAGTGTTTAGGATAACATTGATTTGGATGCATGTCCCATATGCAGTGCATTGCGATAGAAGGTCAGGAGAGAGGACCCTTGGAAGAGAGTTCCTGCTAAGGTCATGTGGTACTCTCCTATAATACCACATTTGAAGCGTTTGTTTAGAAATAAAGAGCATGCTAAGTTGATGCGATGGCACAAAGAAGAACGTAAGAAAGACATGATGTTGATACACCCAGCTGATACATCCCAGTAGAGAAAAATAGATAGAACTTACGAAGACTTTGCAAATAGGAATATCAAAAGAAAATATTTCAGATTTGAAAATAGATCTATCAAAAAAGAATGGAGGAAGTATATCCTTTAGGAAAGTAAACAAACGCAGCGGATGCAGTAATAATCATGAAAAGGAAAATATTTTATTGGTTGGATGAGTGGATGCAATAATTCTTGTGAACATGTTTGTGAAAGGATCTAGATGTCGACTAGAAGGGGGGTGAATAGTCGAAACTGAAAAATTACAACACTTAAAACAATTCAGTTTGTAACTTTCGGAGTATCCGGATATTTGTCCGGAATCTCCGCAACTTTTGGAGATTTGGAAGAAATATCTGGAGACTCCGAAGAATTAGCTAAAAGCACAAACGACTACTCAAACCTCAACCAAAAGTAGATCGAATGAAATTTCAAGGTTTATGGACTTGTTTCCACTATTTTGCATCAACTACTTGCAGCCAAAAACTTTCCAACAAGTAGATCGAGAGCAAACCCTAGAATTCTAGCAAGCAACGAGAACTTCAACGAATCACAAATTAAATGCACAAGGACACGAGGATATGTTTCCCAAAGTTTAGTTCCTCAAGAGGAACCTATGTCTCTGTTGAGGCACCCAAGAGACCACTTTCTTCTTGAATGAAGCCTCCCCTTAGCGACTCCGAGGTCTAGCTAAGGTCACTGACTAGAATGTTGAGGTCGTACAAACTTCCCGTGGCACACCACAAGCTTGGGTGCTTGATAGGAAACGCCTAGTCGGCTAGGAGCTTGAAGCTCCAAGAGTAACAAACACGAAATCCACCAACTTGACAAAGAACGAGGTGTTGAAGAGATGGGAAATCAGCTCAATGGCACTCTCACTTGCTCTCCCTTCAATTTCCCTTCAATCTCCTCACAAAATCTCACTCGGAAGTCAAGGAGAGATTAAGGTGGGCTCTTGAATGCTTAGGAATGGAGGCAGGTGAATTCTGGAAAAAGAGAGTAAATATGGAGGCGGTGAGGGGTATTTATAACTCTTCACCCAAAACTAGCCGTTAAGTTCCGGAGACTCCGAAGAATTCTTCGGAGGCTCTGGACAACTCCTCCGAAGACTCCGGAGATGTGCAGAAACTCCGTACATGTCCGAACTCCGGACACATTCTGCAGAAACCCCAATGGCCGGAGACTCCGGAAAAATCTCCGAAAACTTCGGACTTTTCTGCAGAAAACACTCTAAAGATATCCCAAGTGATGTGTGAGTGCAAAGGTGTCTCTCATAGGTTTGTTAGATCATCTTGAGCGCCTTATTCTAAGCAAATCTAGGAAAAATCATGTCTCTCTTGATAGTACGGCATTCCTATAATCAATTTTAGAAGATAAAATATTTAAATCCTCATGAGTTTTCGCTTTGCAACTTTCATTTCCTTTTTGGTGATCATCTCCACAAGTTAGCCTATCTCTTTGCTTTGATACATTCTCATTATTCTCAATAATAGCATTAGTTCCACAAGCATGTGTCATTAATCAACCAAAACATACTAAACGGGCTTATTCTTTCAATCTCCCTTTTTTGATGATTGATGACAACGCACTTTTGGATTACAAGAGATAGATCATTTATGAAATGAGCAACTGAAATGAAACCTCCCCCTCAATGTGTGCATCTTGCTTTGAATTCAAACTCATGACTTTGACATAAGTCAAACATTGCTCACATTGAGGAAAAATTCATTTCAATTCTAAAGTGGGGCGTCTATGTGTGTGCAACAAAGCATGTGTGATGGAACATGATAGTTCATGCACTCAAAAACCTTAGAAAAAGCGTGAAGAGGCAATATCTCTGGAGACTTTGCGGAGATTCCAAATTTTTCAACGGACTCTCCATAGATTTTGCCACTGCACATACATAACAAGTCATCAAACATCATTTTCATCACGCTAACATAAGTCCTTGATAACATTTAAGTTCAAACCGAGTTCCTAGCACACACAAAGCACACATTACAAGTCTCATGCCACATAGTCTTACACAAATAGGTCTAGAAATTAGATTAAGTGCAGATACGAGACAGTGATACATAAATGATCTCTTTCACTCCCCTTTGGCAACAAGCACCAGAAAGGGAATGAAAGGTAGTAGTAGGAGTGTCTATTCATCGTCATCGTTCTCTTCCTCCTCTTCCTCATCATTGTCATCGTCGTACTCTCAATAGTTGATGAGTTGATTCTCCTCGGTCTCCTCCTCCTTAGCATCACGAGCACGGCGTGGAGCAGCCCTAGTGGTCGGTGCAAATGCTTCTTCTTCCTCTCCTTGGGCAGCTTGGGCATCTTGAGCATCCCACTCTGCAAATGGATTGACTTCCCTTCATGTGCCAAGTGTTGACGGTCCTTAAATTCTAAAATCAATCGTCAACATCTTTATCTTTCAGTATTAAAATAATCACCAAACTTAGCTAGGGCTTATTTCTAATTGGTTCCACAAGTTTTAGTGAATTATGATTTGCAGGCACCCACAAGTGAAACACAAGGGAAAACACGAGTGAACGTAGAAGAAACACACAAAAAATTCCGACCTGCGTCTCACTTACAAGAAGGGCCCAGCAAACATGCCAAACCGACGTTCCAAGGTGGCAACACCCAAGGGATGAGGCAAGGGCCTACCTATCAGCCTACTGAGCAAAGGCGGTGGCTGGGGGACCCACCTGGGGGTCGGCCGAACCCAGATGGGCCCCCGTCCAGGTGCACTTTGGCGGGAGATCCTCCACCGCCATTCCTACATCGGTGCCAATTGTTTCCTTATATGACTCCACCTCAAACCGACCTATTCAAGATTAAAAAGGTGGAGAGGAGACCCTCTCAAGACACAACACATTTGGAGAAGTAGAGAAGATGGACTCCACCTTACTTTGTAGCATTAGGATAGGGAGTGTGTGAGGAGAAGGCTGGAGAAGAGCCGAACTTGTCGGCGTCTCTCTTCTACCTTGTACCTCGGCAGGTACGAATCTTTTGAGTAAGTACCTGAGTTTATCTAAGTGTTAAGTTCTTGGTAAAGTTATTCTCTTGTTGTTATTCATTTATGGGTTCATCATCCATTCTTGTAGCGGATACTCTAGTAGAGGGCCCCTAATAAAGATGGGTAAACCCTGCACAACGCTAGAGTAGTAGTCGACGGCATAAACATGGTGTTTAGGCCTTAGATTACCTTTGTTTGCTGCGATCCCCCCGATGTTGTGGGGTAGGCGGTAGGTGGTGACAGCCCTATCCGTCCTCTAAAATCTCTCACGTTCGAGTTTGAAGTAGAGCTAATAGCCAGAGGGACTTGGCAGACCAGGGTCAGGCCGGTGCTTGAAGTAAACGAGTAATAACTTGAGTTTATCCTTCCTTGATCCTTTCCCTTGGACGAACCACACTACCCAAGGTCATTCTATCTCTTGTTCTTCAAGGTAAACTAGCTAGAAAATAGTTACACCTCCATTTCCTAAGAAAATACGGTACCCTAAATACTCTGTGGGTGAAGTGCTACTGCACTTGCGGATTTATTTAGGAACATTAAGAAATACTGGTGGCGTTGCTGGGAGTTGTTGCTGTAGTTATTTTTGAACCTAGTTTGCCCATGTACCCTTTCTTTTACCTTTCTCTTTTGTTTATCCTTTTCTATTACCTATCTCTTTCTTTTATCCCCTTCCTTTGTTACCATGGAGCCTATTTCTATCTAGAAACTTTCTGCTCCCAAGGTTGAGTTCTTAGAGCCACCACAATCTTCCAAGCCCATCACAGCTTCTGGCTATGAACTCTGTCCTGGCTTCATTGCCATGGTTCGGGAACAACCTTTCTCAGGCTTTAATGCTGAAAACCCTTACCACCACCGACGAGAGTTCGAGCAGTTGTGCTCATGCCTGACAAGGAAACACTGCGGGCAAATTGTTTCCTTTCTCCCTTGATGAGAGAGCGAAGTAATGGTATGCCATCGGGAAGGTAAATGAAGAATGAGAGGAACTACGGGACAGGTTCTGTCTCGCATTCTTCCCTATTTCTTGAATCGCTTCCTCGCAAAAAGAGATCCTTGACTTTTGTCAGGATGAGAGGGAAACCATAGGTGCAGCCTGGGCTAGGTTGTCACAACTAACTCATGCTGGCCCAGACTTGTCTATTCCCAACCATGTGTTGCTTCAACACTTTTGATTAGGGCTTAGCAAGGAGTCTGTCCTACAACTTTATATCATGGCTGGAGGATCCTTCACACACAAAACCACAGCCGAAGGTGTAACACCCTAATGCAAAATTCCAAGATTTATAATGGAATTAATTTGGCTCCATTAATTTTCTAAGGATTTAATGTGTTTAGTTTGCATTTAACCTAATTAAATTATGCAAAGAATTAAAATTTATTTTAGGTTCAACATGTTTGTGCATTCATGCTGGTGCATCTCTTTTGTTTGATTGAATGGTTAAGTTGGAATTCAAATCTCATTTGAATTCAAATAGAGTTGAGTTAGTTTGGAAAGGAGAGAGAGAAAAGAGAAGTCAGCCAGCAGCCCCTTTCTTTTCCTTTTCCCCGCGGCCGATTCCCCTCGCTCGGCCCACATCGTGCGCCCTGCTTCTATCGGCCGACCTCCGCCCACATCGGCCGCCCAGCTCCACCTGTGCCGAGGCCCAGCTCATTCCACATCGCTCGATCTCCATTTCCCATCGGCCGATCCCTGCTTCCATCGGCCAGCCCGAGCCGTGCCTTCTTCCCTCTCTTTCTGGCTCTTGACCCTACCTGGCAGTGTCCTCTCCCCCTTTCCGTTCTTCCTCCCCGCGCACTGGCCTCCCGAGATCTCCGGCGAGCCCTAGCGCTGGGCCCGCACGACGAGACCCCCGGCCCGGGCTTTATCTGGCGATCCAGAGCCCCCCTGTATCCTTATCTCCACCCCATGGCCGCCGCCTTCAACCCTAGCGCCGCCGCCCTCCTGCTCCGCCGCACTGCGCTCCCTGCACCACCGTGGGCACGCCGCCCCACTGCGTCCCAGCCCATGACAACCCCTGCATCCGCTTCGTCTCATCACCTAGAAGCTTCCCGAGCTCTGCAATTTGGCCCTGAGCCTCTGCATCGTCGGGGATTCGCGAAGGAGCTGCCGCCGGTGAGTTGTTCCGCCATCGCGATTGCTCGCCGTCGATGCGCCTCGGGTTGTCTTAACCCCCGTGGCACCTCCACAGGCACCCCTTGAGGCGATCCAAGGCGCCCAGCACCCCGGAGTCCCTCTGCGCCGATCTTCCCCGCGAGCCTCGACTAGTTCCGCCGCTCGGACCTCGCAGCCAATCACCTGCGCTATCGCTCTGGCCGAATCAAGCCCTCGGTGAGCATCAGCATGTCCCCCTGGTCCTTTGCGCTAGATGTGGTAGACCTTTAGCTCTCTCTTAGACCGGAACGCCGCACGCCGGCGATGCACCGCCGCGCAGACCCGCCCCGTCGTCGTGCGTGTCGCATGAGTCTTTACCGAGCCCCGCCTTAGCCCTAAGTGGTTTACCCATGTCGCGCTGAACCTCCAAGACCCAGGCTCGAGTTGTTTTGATCTCCTGAGCACCGAGATTGGCCAACGCCGGCGAGGCGCCGCCGCGGAGACCAGACTTCGGCGACCACGCCGCCGCTCCGAGCGCCCCTTTAGCCCGAGCCGTCAGATCTAGATCTAGTGGCTCAGAATAGAAGATACCGGTTCGGCCTGCCAGATTTGCTAAAGAACCCCCTGCGCTTTTCAAAAATCAACCCGCAGTCCTATGTCATTCAAAAGTATTTGCAGATAGGTCCTGTTTTTATCTTTTAGGCCCCTGAGCTTCCTGGAATTAGTGCCCGCAATCGTAGCCTTGAGTTTTAGCAAGTTAGCCCCTGTGTCTATAGTTTAATTAGGTTTAGGCCCTTAGTTTTTGCCCAGAACCCCCTGGAATTTTTGTTTTTCTCGCAGAAAAGCCTCTGGACCTTGTTTTAGCCCTAATTTTCGCGTCTTAGCTCCGTTTTAGTTGGTTTTCGCGCTCACGCGATCGTTGTAACGCGTAGAACAGTTCTATCATAGTTTTGGGTGCTGTTTTTATGTAATGTTGTACTGTTTCTTATCTTTTGTCCTTTTTTGCATGTGTGTATGTGCTGGACCATGTTTTGGCGTTGCGATCGTGAGTAGACGCTGAGCCTTTGGACGAGTACCAGGAGCCCCTTTCTGCAGAGCAGTTTGAGCAGCAGCAGGAGAACTTTGAGGAAGGCAAGTATAACATGAACATCCTATCACTTTTAAATACAATTTCATACTGCATTTTAATTCTGTATGCCTATAAGGACTTCCTAGCCACCTTATCCTTTATATATATATACCTTGGGTTGCATTTTGGTTAGTTGTGCTAGGTGTTGCGCTCTCACCCATCTCGGTCCTTCTTAATTAAATTTGATTAATGGTATATGCAACTTGATTCTGAGAGTGGCCCTCTGTGCTATGTGCTTGAGCAGCTCACGTCTTCTTAAAATATGTTTTTGTTAGAAACATGGTTTAGGGGGCCAGCACGGTGCTTAGTGCTTGGTTGGCCACTCTCCATAAGGACCGTTTCATAGAGCGACAACCTGGGACAACCTCTCAACCACAAGACTTGAATGGGATGGTCTTGACTTATTAACTAGGCCATTTTGGTTCAGGAGTAACTTACCTGCGTGGGCAAGAGGGGTGGTAAGCTTCAATGGTCCTTGCTCCTCCGGCTTGGTCTGTGCTGTGTGTCTTGTACCCCCGGAGGTGGGCCCCATCGTTGTTGATCCAGAAACCTTAGCGGTTACACCTTACCAACGTGTCCTTTGTAACGGTCTCGTAGTGTGCTTGCTAGTCATCTCACCTAAGGAAGTGTGATGAGCAACTAGTGTAGCTCACGACTTGCGGGTAAAGTTGTGCAACCTCTCGAGAGTGTAAAACTGGTATACTAGCCGTGCTCACGGTCATGAGCGGCCCAGATCCTCTGTCTGATTAGTGGGGTTTATCCTTGGTGGTTTGGTTTGGTTTTCAGTAGTCTCATGATTAATTTTGATTAATTATTATGTAACTTGGGTTATGGTAATTCACCCACTTGTAGTAAATAGCTTTAATAAAATTTGCCAAGATTAAAAACTAATGCAGTTGAGTCAGCTGACCTTAGAGCCTCATAATTCGTGTTATACTTGTTGAGTACAAGTTGTGTACTCACACTTGCCTCTTCCCCTCTCCTGTTCTCTTTGGGATATCTTCGACTGCTGCTCAGTACCCGGCGACGCGGAGAACTACATCAGCGGACTCGACGATTTCTAGGCGTTTGTCTCCCAGCCGACGTCCCTGTGGTGCCCTGTTCTTCATGTATTTATTTTATGCTTCCGCATTCCTTGAACTGATTCTTGATTCAGTTGTAATAAAGATATTCATTTATAATTTATACGCTTTTATTTCGAGATACGTGTTGTGATATCTTGATGATTCTGTTGTATATATGCGTGACTTGATCCTGGCGCATATATGATTGCTCGATTTATATTCTTATAAATTGGGTGTGACAGGATTGGTATCAGAGCCACGTCGACTGTAGGACGAAGCCTAGATAGAACTGATCGAAGTTAGGACTTCTTTTTCCCTGCCTTGTTTCTGCAAAACTCACACACTCATTTCTGCTTCTATTCCTTGAGCTCTAAACCTCGATTTGCTAATTCTCTCTGCATTTTCCGAGAATTAGTCTGATCTTTTCAGTAGACGTGGCCTGCAATTTTCTGACTGTCCTCATAAGTCTAGGATGCCTTTGCAAAAATACGCTAGAGTGGCTGTTTGTTTTAGTCGAGTGGAGTGATAAACTCGGCTAACGTTTGAATATTGAATGTTTGTGATTGTGCAAAATGTTTGATTTGGATTTTTGGTTGATTGCATAGTTTAGAAGTTAAACTTGCTCATGCAAATCGACTTTAATACAAACCTGAATTAAAAAAATAATCCAGTTAGAACGTTGGGAGTAAAACCGTACATCCTTCCTCTCTATTTTATCCTGTCAGAGTTTTCTTCTCGGAAGTTGTACAATATCTATCTCTTATAAATTTCGCTCTGCTGCAAACAGATGGTGAACACCAGGAGCACCGGCACCGGTTCTGGCCAGCAGGGGCAGAACAACCAGAGTACCGACCAGCCGCTGCCGATGCCTCCACCTCTGACTCCGGAGCAGTTCTTCCAGCTCCAGATGCAGATGATGGCCACTCTGAACAACACTATTCAGACACTGCAGCAGATCCACGCTCAGCCGCCACCTCCTCCACCGCAGCAGCCCCGCGACAGGCGCGCGGACTTTTTGAGGGGTCACCCGCCGACGTTCTCTTATGCGGCTGATCCACTTCAGGCTGATGACTGGCTTCGTCAGGTGGAGCGCCAGTTGGACGTCGCTCAGTGCGACGACAGGGAGCGAGTCCTGTACGCAGCAGGGCAGCTGCGAGGCTCAGCCCTCGACTGGTGGGAGTCCTACCCAGCTCGGGACCGCGACACTCTCACTTGGGTCCAGTTCCGGGCGCGGTTCAGGCACCACCACATCCCTGCTGGAGTGATGAAGATGAAGCTCAAGGAGTTCCTTGCGCTTAAGCAGGTAAAATTCGAGTAAAATCCTTCCGCAATTTCTTTTTGAGCTCAAACCCACCCTTGTTATAAGGAAATGCTGAGTAAATTCCCATCTTCTTTCCGGTGACTATCATTTCAGGGAGCCATGATGGTGACTGAGTACCGTGACCGCTTCCTCCAGCTCGCTCGCTACGCCCCCGCTGAGGTCGCCCATGATGGCGATAAGCAGGAGCGCTTCAGGGAGGGACTGGATGACCACCTGGAGTATGCGCTCATGAACCACCGCTTCGACAACTTCAACCAGCTGGTTGATGCTGCCCTCAACACCGAGCGCAAGCGCCGGGAGATTGAGGACAAGAAGAGGAAGATGGCTCCTGTTGCGTCGGGTAGCAACACTCGGCCTCGATACCAGTACCCGCAGCAGCAGCAGCAGCACCAGAGGCAGGTCCAGCAGTACCAGCAGCGTCAGCAGCAGTACCCGCCTCGTCCTCAGCAGCAGCAACAGGCGGGACCGGGCCAGAGGCTTCCAGCGCCTCCGGCACGCTCTGCTCCACCGGCCCCACCAGCTCCGAGGCAGGGAGTGCCTACCCCTCCTCCTTGGCAGCAGGCTGCTGCACTTCCTCAAGTGTGCTTCCACTGCGGCGAGCTGGGGCACTACGCCAACGTCTGTCCCTGGAAGGCGCAGGCAGGACAGCAGGGGCGTGCAGCACCGCCCAAGGCCCCAGCTCAGGGCAGGGTGAACCACGTGACGGCCGAGTCAGCGGCCGAGGCTCCCAACGTGGTTATTGGTACGTTCATGGTCAATACCCACCCTGCTACAGTGCTTTTCGATACTGGTGCTACGCATTCTTTCATCATCCAGTCTTTTGTTGAGCATCATGGTATTCATACTAGCACGTTAAAGAGGGGCATGTTAGTATCGTCACCGGGAGGGCAGTTGAGGTCTCATACCTTCTGTCCCAAAGTCAGTATTGTCATAAGGGGGGTAGAGTTCAGTGCTAATCTGATGGTGCTAGACACCAAGGGTATTGATGTGATCCTCGGGATGGAGACTCTTGCTAAGTGGGGAGTCCGGATAGATTGTGCTCAGAGGACAGTTCTTCTGTCAGCACCGGATGGTCAGGAGGTTACTGTGGGTGCCTCAGAGCCTTCTGGATTTCTTCATCAGATGGAGGCTAGACCCACGGATGGTATTCGCGTGGTGTCTGAATTTCCGGATGTCTTTCCGGATGATTTGCCAGGTATGCCGCCTGATCGCGACATTGAGTTTTCCATTGATCTCTTACCTGGCACCGCTCCTATTGCTAAGCGGCCCTATCGTATGGCTCCTGTTGAGCATGAGGAAGTTAAGAAGACTGTCGACGAGTTGCTAGCTAAGGGTTATATCCGTCGCAGTTTCTCTCCTTGGGCTTTCCTTGTATTGCTTGTAGAGAAGAAGGATGGCGCGAAGAGAATGTGCGTCGATTATCGGGATCTGAATGCAGTCACTATCAAGAACAAGCATCCATTGCCCCGTATTGAGGATCTCTTCGATCAGCTTCAAGGTGCTTGTGTATTCTCGAAGATTGATCTGCGTTCGGGTTATCATCAGCTGAAGATTCGTTCTGAGGATATTCCGAAGACGGCATTCACCTGCAAATATGGGCTATATGAGTATACGGTCATGTCCTTTGGCTTGACCAATGCTCCTGCTTTCTTCATGCATCTGATGAACAAGGTTTTCATGGATTATCTGGACACCTTTGTGGTGATATTCATTGATGATATCCTGATATATTCCAAGTCAGAAGCAGAGCATGAGAGGCATCTGAGGCTTGTGTTGCAGAGGCTCAGAGAGCACAAGCTGTATGCCAAGCTCAGCAAGTGCGAATTCTGGATTGACGAGGTTCCATTCCTCGGTCATGTTATCTCCAAGGGAGGTATTGCTGTGGACCCCGGGAAGGTGAAGGATGTGCTTGACTGGGTGGTACCGCAGACAGTGAAGGAAGTCCGCTCTTTTCTGGGCCTAGCAGGTTATTATCGGAGGTTCATTGAGAATTTCTCCAAGATTGCGAAGCCTTTGACTTCCTTGCTGGAGAAGGGTGTGGATTTCTCTTGGACTGATGAGCGTCAGAAGGCCTTCGAGGAGCTGAAAAAGAGGTTGACTACGGCGCCAGTCCTTACTCTGCCAGACCAGAGCAAGAGGTTCACAGTGTACTGTGATGCTTCGAGGGATGGTCTTGGTTGTGTCCTGATGCAGGAAGGCAGAGTGATAGCTTATGCTTCGCGGCAGTTGCACCGGCACGAGCTGAACTATCCCACTCATGATCTGGAGTTAGCCGCAGTTGTGCATGCTCTGAAGATATGGAGGCATTACTTGTTTGGGCAGCAGTGTTACATTTACACTGATCACAAGAGCCTCAAGTATATTTTCACCCAGAATGAGCTGAACATGCGGCAGAGAAGATGGCTAGAATTGGTCAAGGATTATGACCTGGAAATTCACTATCATCCGGGCAAGGCCAATGTTGTAGCAGATGCTCTTAGCAGGAAGAGCTATGTTAACATGGCCGTGGCTTTTCAGATGCCTCAGGAGTTATGCGAGGAGTTTGAGCAGTTGAGTCTAGGTTTCTTGCATCATACCTCGGGTACATCATTCGAGGCAGAACCCACTCTAGAGGCAGAGATCAGGCAGCATCAGAAAGAAGATAAGAAGCTGCAAGAGATTCGTGAGCTGCTTAAGATTGGCAAGGCACCGCATTTCAGAGAGGATGATCAGGGTACCTTGTGGTACAAGGGTCGGATATATGTGCCGGATGTAGGAGATCTCAGGAAGTTGATTCTGAGTGAGGCTCATGATACAGCATATTCTATTCATCCTGGCAGTACAAAGATGTATTACGATCTGAAGGAACGATTCTGGTGGTATGGAATGAAGCGTTCCGTTGCGGAGTACGTGGCTATCTGCGACACTTGTCAGCGTGTCAAGGCAGAGCATCAGAGACCAGCAGGTCTGTTGCAGCCATTGAAGATTCCAGAGTGGAAATGGGAGGAGATCACGATGGACTTCATTGTTGGTTTGCCTCGTACTCAGAAAGGGTACAACTCCATATGGGTAGTAGTGGATCGGTTGACGAAGGTTGCCCACTTCATTCCGGTGAACACTACTTACTCCGGCGCTAGACTCGCAGAGTTATACATTTCCAGGATCGTCTGTCTACATGGTGTTCCTAAGAAGATCATATCTGATCGAGGATCTCAGTTCACTTCACGGTTCTGGGAGCAGTTGCATGATTCGTTGGATACGAAGCTGTGTTTCAGCACTGCTTATCATCCTCAGACAGATGGACAGACAGAAAGAACCAACCAAGTGTTGGAGGATATGCTTCGAGCTTGTGCTATTCAGTATGGTACCAGCTGGGATAAGTGCCTGCCTTATGCAGAGTTTTCGTAAAACAACAGTTATCAGGCCAGTCTGAAGAAATCTCCTTTCGAGGCCATTTATGGTCGGAAGTGCAGGACTCCGCTATATTGGGATCAGATTGGAGAGAGGCAGGTATTCGGTCCGAACATTGTTGAGGAGGCCGAACAGTTGGTACAGCAGGTGCGCGAGAACCTGAGGGTCGCTCAGACTCGTCAGAAGAGCTACGCGGATGTGCGTCGTCGAGATCTGACCTTTGCAGTGGGTAATCATGTCTACCTGAAGGTCTCGCCGATGAGAGGAATCCGCAGGTTTAATGTAAGAGGGAAGTTAGCCCCTCGATATATTGGTCCGTTCAAGGTGTTGGAACGGAAAGGTGAGGTGGCATATCGTTTGGAGTTGCCTCTCAATCTCTCAGGAGTGCACGATGTGTTCCACGTGTCTCAGCTGAAGAAGTGCTTGAGGGTGCCAGAAGAGCAAGCACCAATAGAAGGGTTGGATGTGCAGGAGGATCTGACCTACATCGAGCATCCGGTAAAGATTCTCGAGACATCTGAGAGAGTTACCAGAAATAAGAAGACCAAGATGTGCCGTGTTCAGTGGAGTCATCACACGGATGATGAGTCTAATTGGGAGCGAGAAGATGAGCTGAGGAAGACATATCCCGATCTCTTTGCTAGCTAGCCTATTCGAATCTCGGGACGAGATTCCTGTAAGGGGGGTAGGTTTGTAACACCCTAAGGTAATTTCCTTAAATTTTAATGAATTTGTTTTGGCTCAAATGAAATTTTCAGGTTTTTCTTTAATTTTTGTGGCATTTAAAGCAGTTTATAACACAAGAAAATAAAATTAATGAAGGATCAACTTGCTTGTGCATTCATGCTGGAGCATTATTTTAATTGTGTTGAGTTTATAGGGTTTGAATTCAAATTTATTGGAATTCAACTAGATTTGTTTGAATGGTTAGAGTATAGAAAAAGAAAAGGAAAGGAGAAGGAATAAAAGAAGGCAGTCCAAACCTCCTCTTTGTCCCGGCCCAGCTTTTCCCTCCCCTCTCCTCTCTTCTTTTTTCCTTGGGCCCTTTCCCCCTCTCCCCTTTCTTCCCGCATGGGCCACGCCCGAGGCCCAGCTCCTTCCAAGCCCGAGCTCCACCCTCTCTCCCTTTCCCCTCTCTCACGCACAGCCAGCCCGGCCCACGTGTGCCCCTCTCCTTCTTCTCTCCGACAGCTGGGGCCTACTGGTCAGCTTCTTCTCCTTTCCCCTCCGCAACGGCCGTGCAGCCCGCCGCCAGGATCTCCGCGCCGCCCGCGCTTGGGCACGCATGCCGAGGGTTCCGCTGCCCCATAAGTGGGACCCCCGACCCCTGCGCTCTCATCTCCCCACCCGTGCTCCGCCGCCTCCAACCCTAGCACCCTGCCCGTGCAGAGCCTCTGCACCGCCGCATTCCTCCGCCCTTGCTCCGCCGTGATCCGGCAACGCCGCCACGTCTTCGGCCGATTTCCACCTCGGTGAGCATCGTACCCTTCCCCGGATTAGTTTGCGCTAGATATTGGGGTCCTTAGCTCCCTGCAACGGCTGGACGCCGCTCACCCGTGCCCCGCCGCCGCGTCCAACCGTAGGCCGTCGTGGTGAGTCTCCTGCTCCGCCAGGCGTTCCCTGGTTCCGGCCTGCCCAGCACCGCGCACGCACCTAGTACCTGTTCGCCAACGTTCCGAGCCCGAGCCGCCCGAGCGCGTGCGCACCGGCTAGTGCCACCGCACCAATCCGCCCCGCCGCCGAGCGCGACGCTGCAGCCGCTGCAAGTCCGTGCCATCTACTCTGGTGCGCTCGTCATGTTCCTCTAGTGCTCCCGAGCTCAAGCCCCGCTCGAACAGACCCTCGGAGGGCGGATTTGGCCAGCACTGGCGAGGCACCGCCGCGGAGACCGAACTCCGGTGAGCATCCGTCGCCACACCGCCGCCCGGACCCCCCTTTTTCTTCTGAGCCGTCCGATCCGCGGCCAGTGGGTAGGATTAGATCCCTAGCCCCTTGATCCAGACCGTCAGATCGTATTCCAGCGGATGTGATTCCCTCGTACCGGTTCGCCCTTGTCTTAAATCCCGGCCGTCCATCCTTGATCCGGCGCGTGGGATTGAATTTCCGTTATGTTGGGCTCTAGCGCGTTAGATCCCGATCGGATGGATGAAAATCAAGCGTACCCCTTTGCTGTTAGGATCTAATCTGGGCCGTAGATGTTAGATCCGGCGGCCCAGGTTAAAGCGTACCGGTTCGGCTCGCTCGTTTTGCTAAAGAGTCCCTGCCCTTTCGGGAAATTAACCCGCGGTCCACCCTTAGTTCAAAACTATTCGCAGATAGGTCCTGTTTTACTCGTTTAGACCCCTGAGCTTTCCAGTTTTAGTGCCCGCCGTCCAAGCCCCGGGTTTTCACGAGTTAGCCCCTGCGTCTAGCCTTTAATTACATTGAGGTCCCTGGCTTTTGCCCAGAAGCCCCTGGAAGTTATGTTTTTCTCGCAGGAAGGTCCCTCGGCCTTGTTTTAGCCCTAGATTTCGCGTCTTAGCTCCGTTTTAGGTGATTCTTGCGCTCACACGATCGTTGTAACGCGTAGAATAGCTTTAGACTAGTTTTGTGTGCTGTTCGATTGTATTGGTGTACTGTTTTCTTATAGTTTTGCTATTGTTTGTGCATGTGTGTATGTGTGGACCATGCTTGATGATCGTGAGTAGACGTCGAGCCTTCGGAGTAGTACCAGGAGCCGTCATCTTATGAGCAGTTTGAGCAGCAGCCAGGAGAGTTCGAGGAAGGCAAGTATAACATGAACATCCTACCACTTTTAAATACAGATTTCATACTGCATTTTAATACTGTATGCCTATAAGAATTTTCCTAGCCACTTTATATCCTATATATATATATATCCTTTGGGTTGCATTATGGTTAGTTGTGCTAGGTTGCTGCGCTATAACAAACTTGGTCCTTTTTAATTAAATTTGATTAATGGATCTATGCAACTTAATTCTGAGAGTGGCCCTCTGTGCTGTGTGCTTGAGCGGCTCACGTCTCGATAAAAGATGTTTTGTTAGAAACATGGTTTAGGGGGCCAGCACGGTGCTTAGTGCTTGGTTGGCCACTCTCCATAAGGACCGGTTCATAGAGCGACAACCTGGGACAACCGCGCAACCACAAGACTGGAATGGGACGGTCTTGACTTACTAATTAGGTCGTGTTGGTTCGGGAGTAACTTACCTGCGTGGGCAAGAGGGGTGGTAAGCTTCAATGGTCCCTGCTCCTCCGGCTTGGTCTGTGCTGTGTGTCTTGTACCCCCGGAGGTGGGCCCCATCGTTGCTGATCCAGAATCCTTAGCGGTTACACCTTACCAACGTGATCCTTTGTAACGGACTCGTAGTGTGCTTGCTAGTCATCTCACCTAAGGAAGTGTGATGAACAACTAGTGTAGCTCACGACTTGTGGGTAAAGTTGTGCAACCTCTCGAGAGTGTAAAACTGATATATCAGCTGTGCTCACAGTCATGAGCGGCCCAGATCCTCCGTCTGATTAGTGGGGTTATCAACCTTTGATTAGGGAGATTCCCCGGGTGGTTTTGGTTTGGATGGTTCTCAGTAGTTCTTAATTAATATTGACTAATTTCTTATGCAATATGGGTTTATGGTAATTCAACCACTTATAGTAAATAGTTTTAATAAAATTTGCCAAGACTAAAAGCTAATGCAGTTGAGTCAGCTAACCCTAGAGCCTCATACTCGTGTTATACTTGTTGGGTACAAGTTGTGTACTCACACTTGCCTCTTCCTCCCTTCTGTTCGCTTTGGGATATCTTCGACTGCTGCTCAGTACCAGGCGATGTGGAGGACTACATCAGCGGACTCGACGATTTCTAGGCTTTGTCTCCCAGTTGACGTCCCTGTGGCGCCCCGCTCCTCATGTATTTATTTTACGCTTCCGCATTTCTTGAACTGATTCTTGATTCAGTTGTAATAAAGACATTCCTTTTATAATTTATACGCTTTTATTCGTGACATGTGTTGTGATATCTTGATAATCTGTTGAATATATGCATGACTTGATCCTGGCGCATATATGATTGCTCGATTTATGTTCTTATAAATCGGGTGTGACAATGGTGCTAGACACCAAGGGTATCAATGTGATCTTGGGAATGCAGACCCTTGTTAGATGGGGTGTCAAGATCGATTGTGCTCTGTGACACCCTAGGTGTCAATTTGTGTCACATTAGGTATGAAATGTAATGCATGTGTTGATTTGTACAAGGTTGGATGTATTTGTAGAAGTAAAACCCCATGTGTAATTTTATAAAAATATGAGTCCTTTTGTGCAAAATGCATGAGTTACAAAAGTAATTTTCAAAAGTTACTAGGGTCTAAATTATAAGAATGCAAGTAATCATGACTTACCTGGAAACTTGCATTAAGGCCCAAAGTTATGTGTATAAATATGTAACAAGGACAAATCTTTATAAAATTTAAAGTTAGTCCCAAATTTCAAAATAAAGTTGCATACTTCGAGTTTTTGATTTCAAACCCTAAAACAAAGTTGTAGATCTTGAAAAGTTTTACAACTTTCATTTTGAACACTTTTCCTTTTAAGCCGTAACTTAAAAGTTATCGCTGGTTTACAGATAGGTCCCTGGAATTTTGGAAAATCACATTTGGGTCCAGTCGTCCCCAACCTTTCTTCTTCCTCTGGCCGCCTCCCCTGTTCCTCTGTTTCACGCCGCCGCCGCCGTTCTTCTTTAAATCCCGACCGTTAGTGCACCCCCCCTCGCGCCCCCTCACTCCTAGGCGCCGCTCTAGCCCTGCTCCTTGCCCTAGCCCGCCTCCGTGGCTTCTTCTCGCGCCCCCGCGTGCTCAGCGCCGCCGGCAGCCCTGCCACCTCCACGCCGCCGTGGCGCCCGGCCGTGCGCCCCTCCCTTCCCTTCCCTATAAATAGCACCCCCAGGACCTCTTGAAGCTATTTCCCCACCCCCTTGTGCCTTTCCTTCGCCGGAGCGCTGCTCCCAGTGCTACCTCGCCGCCGCTCTACTGCCTCCACGCCGGCGGACCTCCTCCGGCCGTCCCTTCTCCTCCCAAGTACGCCAATCGGTGCGCCCGGATGCCCTCTTCCTCCCCACCCCCTTCCCCTTGCTAATTGATCGTCCCCTCGCCGGAATTGGAGATGAAACCGAGCTCCTCCGGCCATCCATGGCAGAAGGACCCATTTATAAAGTCCCAAATCTTTCCAAGGGTCCAAATGAAAGTTTTCAACCCTTTCTTCCTTTCCAATGTGCTGAACTTTGAAAATTCCTAGAAAATCGTAGAAAATTCAAAAAAATGTAAAACTAGTTGGACTTGAATCTTTATTTCAAACTCTATCACTTTTGTTTTATGACCATGTTATGAAAATAGATGGTTTGTGCTGTGTTTAAAATAGAAGTAAGTGAGTGCTTGTTATTTCATGTGAGAAGTATTTTTGGCTTGTAAATTCAATGGAAAATTGTAGGAAATTCCAAAAATTGCAAAACCAGTTTTGTTTGAAACTAAATTTTGAACTCTACAACTTCTATTAAGTAAGTTTGATATGAAACAAAATACTTTTGAACCTATGTTAAATCTAAGACATAGGAGTGTAATATCCTATCCATAGTTCCAATTTTGTTCCTACATGTTAACTTTGTTAATCTTGATTTTTGGTATGCAATCCCTACGGATTAAGTATGAATTGATATGAAATTTTCAAACCTAAGTTTGTTTCGTAATTTAAATTCTTTTAAGTTGATCAATTCAATTTGTTTTATAGAAGAATTAGCTAAGTCTTTTCAGTAAAGTTTATCTAATCAGATCTTTTGGTCAGAATCTTTTAAACATGCAATTGATCTGTGTTTAAATTTTCAAAACTTTATGACCCTAATTATCCAGGGTTCACATTCAATTTTGAATTTAATTTAAACTTGAATACTTAATTTCTGCTTCCAATTAAGTTAATGCTATAGTCATGAGTTAATGCTTATGATTCAAAGCTTAAATTCCTTTTTGAACCATGAGTTCTTGAGTGTTAGCCTTTTGGATTGCAACTTTACCGTGATTTAAGATGAAGGTGTATGCATCCATTGAACTCCATCTTGCATATCATGTAGACTCGACCACTCTCGCCGACGGAAGTTACCAGCTAATCCCAGAACCAGAAGGAGGTTGTTCTGAAGACCCCAAGAACTTCGTCAGGGAATTCTTGGAAGGCCCGAACCAAAGTTCGGACGTTATTAACTTGACTAACCCCAGCCCCACCAGTAAAGGCAAGCCCCGGACATAACATACTATTTTTTTTATTACACTGCAATCTATATTTATTTACGTAATATATGCATTAAGTTCTTAGGAATTGCTTGAAACCCTAGTTGCATTTCCCTAGGAACCAATGTGATGAATACTAGCTCTTAAGTCCAACTAGCTGCTATGCTAATAGGGCCGGTAGAAGTCGGGTGATTTCCTGTCACTCGCGCGATATAGGAATTGTAATGTTTACATTCCTGATATCACTATAAGGATGACGGACGGAAGTTTTGAGAGGTATCATGGTTGAGGTGATACCCCATCTGTGTTGTTGAATTGGATAAGGTCGCAGTGTGTGGTAGTGCGGGTTAAGCGTTTGAAAGTACTAGCCACATGCCGTGAGTTATGGGTAAGCGGTAAGCCTAGTAGCCAATCGGCCCGAGGAGTGGACATACCTCCCACCACATGTATTTGGTTCTTCTGGTTACTTATGTTCGATTGGGGAAATACGTGTTGCAAGGGCAACCAGGAATACGGGTTTTGTAGTCGCGCTACAGACGTATGTCCTGCACTTTTGGAGTGCGTATGTTCCTGCAGTCGCTTGCGGTGGACCTGTCCACGAGTCGGAATGAAAGGCAAACGGTTGCTTCGGAATGACCCTTTGGTGTTCCAAGCGTGTGAGTTAGGTTTACCTTGCAAGGTTAAATTCGATTCAGAATCGTCCGCTTCTCACGAAGATTGAGACTGCTTGATCCCTTTACCACATAGAGTAACAAGAGCAATGTTATGATTATCAAAGATGATGTTTGGCTAAAGATCTTACCATGCTTGAATAGTTATAGGTGCTTACCTAGAATGGATAATTAACTAGAACCTGAAAGCTAAAAGTTAAAATTAAGAATCTACTCTTTGTTGCTTTTCAGCTGAAACTAAACCCAGAACCATTATAAGCTTTCATAAGTCTAGTTATGGGCTAAGTATACCCAATCCCGGGTAAGCCTTGCTGAGTATTAGTATACTCAGCCTTGCTAGTTATATGTTTTGCAGGTAATGTCTTGAAGACCCTACTCTTCCCTTGCCTTGGCCCTGTGCTCTTTCAGAAGATTGGTCCGTGGAATGGGATCCGTCCCCGGCCAGCACTGGTGATATCGAGTGATGTCGTGCTAGGGCTTAGCATGACATCCGTCTTAACAACGTATTGTAATCATCGCGTATGTTTTTCCGCTGCTAAAAACCATAGTTTTAACAAGTTTGTAATCTTTTCTCTGAATCTGAAACTTCGTACCTCTTTTGGAAACCCTTGTAATGTAATTCTCTGTGATGTAAAATATGATGGTGATTGTATCTCTGGACTCACCTTCGTGTGAGGTAACCTTATTTGATCCTGTGTATCGGTGGTTTTTCGGGACGTTACCCGACAGGCCAAGGGATTATACCGTTTGAAGCACGTTGGAGCCCTCTGGAGTGGACTCGCGTATTTGAGCCGGTATAATTCAGGTTGGTTCTGCCAAAGCTGGTATCAGAGCTATAAGGTTACCCTGGAGATACATTTCACCTTAAAAATGCTTTCAGTATAAAAGTTTGACCAACAAAATATTTGGCAAAGTCGCGTTGGATTCGTTAAGGATTGAGCTTAGTACGTAAAGCCCTAGGGTAATGTTTATGAGGGAAATAGAGGTGGCTATAGTATATGTATATAACCCTAACTACCAGCATTACTTTTCCGTCAAAACTTAAATTCATGCACAACCCAACCTTACTTTCTGTAAGGACACCTTCGATCGTGAGGTAAGAAGGTAAGGATCCTCAGCCAACTGAGGGAGCTTGGCCTTCCCGTCGGTGATGCGAACCGAACGCTGTTTCTCAAGCAGTGGCCTACTTGAGATGCTGCCAATGTACCAACTTCGGTTGATTACATTGGGAGTATATAGTTAGGTACGGGGTATGAACAGCAACACCCCCGCATTTTGCGGTACCCCCGTGAATACGTTGTTTAACGACGTATGCTAACGTTGTCTGTACGGCGGTAATTGTACAGATGCTGTTTCTATAGTGAATAGTAATGAATGGGAACGCTTTCATGACGTGCTGGCATGAAAGGTTCATTGGATATATATTGTGGTTTTCTGTAGGTACACTAACCACGAATACGAAACTAGGACGGATAGGGTTTATCGACTAGTTAATAGTGAGAGACGTATGTATAATGCCACCGAAACTAACCACGTAAGTCCGAAGATATTCGGCAGTTGTTTTTGGTTTGTGAGGATGAGTAGAACGTGCATGCATAACTCATACAATGTGTGTTTTGGTTCTTCTAAGGATATGTGATAGGATGTTGATCTTTGGTGGGGTTAACGGGATTCTTGTGGTAGTATTGGTCAAGTATCTTAAGTATCTTTCTGCTTTCCAACCCTTGCTATATCAGAATCCGTTGTCTCGTCCTATTTACCCTGTAAGTCTTCAGCAGGGTAAATAAATTTTATCATCTGAATTTTTGTTTCAGATGGTTGGAGCCACACGTGGAACCCCGGAAGGTTTCCGGGCAGATCAATCCAGCAATTCCCAACAACCATCCCTATCACTTTCACATCTAGCCGAGGTTATGGCTCGGCAAACTGAACTTCTCAATCTATTGGTACAAGCACAGCAGAATCAACAACACCAACAGTCACGAAGTCGTGATGAACCTCTGGTAGCAACCTATCAGGATTTCCTCAGTACTCAGCCCCCGCTGTTCAGCAAAGCGGAAGAGCCCTTGGATGCCGATGCTTGGCTCCGCACCATTGAATCTAAGTTTGCTCTTCTTACGATTCCATGTGCGGATTCCAACAAGGCTCATTTTGCTGCCCAACAATTGCACGGAGCTGCTCGTATTTGGTGGGATACTTTTTGTGCTATGCAAACTGATGGACATGCTATCTCCTGGGAAGAATTCCGTAATGCCTTCAGGGCACATCATATACCTGAAGGGCTGATAGAACGGAAACTGACTGAGTTCTTAGCACTGACTCAAGGCACCCGCACTGTACTGCAATATGCACAGGTTTTTAATCACCTGTGTCAGTATGCGGGCTACCATGCTGATAATGATGCCAAGAAGCAAGATCGTTTTCGTCGAGGTTTGAATACTAAGCTCAAAGAACATCTGAATCTTGTCAAGGTGAATACTTTCAGTGAGTTGGTCAACATGGCACTGACTCAGGAGGATTGTATTACGGCACACCGTGCCGAAAAGAAGCAGAGGATTTCCAGTGGACCCACGAGCATTCAACCTTTGCAATATCAGTTGGTTCAGAATGCACCACCCAGAGCGCCACAGCGAAATGCTCTGATCGGCAGACTGATTTTCAGGCCGCCTCAACAACAAGGAGAGTATCAACCGTCTGTATCTCTGCCACAACCACAACAATTTGGCCCACGGCCAAATGTTCAACAAGTCCAACAGAGAAGTGGCACCCATCGCGATTTCAATTGCGAAAGTGCGATCCCTTTATCAGAGATTGTCCGCAGCCCAAGAAGTCTAATCAAGGGCGGAGTTCCAATCAGAATGATCAGGACAAGGGTAAGAGGCCGATGATGCAAGTCCGGCAAGGACAAATCAACTTCACTACCCTTGCAGAACTTCCGGATGGAGCTCCTATCATGTCGGGTACATTTTCGGTACACCACAAACCAGTTGTTACATTATTCGATTCAGGAGCAACTCATAGTTTCAGTAGTAACAACTGCAGTACCCGAATAGGACTTGATCTTTGCCCTACTAAGGGGTCATATGTGATCTCTACCCCAGGAGGAAAAATTACATCTGGCCAAATGGTCAAAAAGGTGCCAATTCAATTGGGTAGCAAGGAAATCAGAATTGATTTGATTCTATTAAACCTAGAGGGTATTGATATTATACTTGGGACAAATTGGATGGCAGAACATAGAGTACTGCTAGACATCTCTTCCCGAGTTATTGAGATTGACTCACCACATCAAGGAGCAACTACCCTCTATCTGCCTCAGTAAGAGTATTTGTACTCTTGCACTTATGCCATCACAGACGTTAAAGTAAAAGATATCCCAGTAGTCTGTGAATATCCCGATGTCTTTCCAGACGACTTGCCTGGGATGCCACCAGACAGAGACATCGAGTTTATTATTGAACTTCAACCTGGCACCGCTCCTATTTCGAAGAGGCCGTATCGCATGCCTCCAAATGAACTGGCTGAATTGAAAATTCAACTTCAAGATCTTCTTGATAAAGGTTTTATACGCCCAAGTGCGTCACCTTGGGGTTGTCCCGCTCTCTTCGTCAAAAAGAAGGACAATAGCCTAAGGCTATGAGTTGACTATCGTCCACTCAATGCGGTTACCATCAAAAATAAGTACCCACTTCCCCGCATTGATATTTTGTTCGATCAGTTAGCTAGAGCTAAGGTCTTCTCTAAGATTGATTTACGCTCTGGTTATCATCAGATCAAAATCAGGCCTTGTGATATTCCAAAAACGGCCTTCTCAACCAGATATGGATTATATGAATATCTGGTTATGTCGTTTGGACTTACTAATGCACCGGCATATTTCATGTATCTCATGAATTCGGTATTTATGCTGGAACTCGACAAATTCGTCGTGGTCTTCATTGATGATATTCTGATTTATTCTAAGACTAAGAAAGACCATGCTAATCATATACGTGTCGTTCTTCAACGACTACGTGATCATCGTCTTTATGCCAAATTCTCAAAATGTGAATTTTGGCTAGATAGTGTGAAATTTTTGGGACACACTATCTCTAGTGAAGGCATATCGGTTGATCCAACCAAAGTCCAAGAGGTTATGGATTGGAAGCCTCCAACTTCAGTCCATCAAATCCAAAGTTTCCTAGGATTGGCAGGATATTATCGCCGATTCATTCCAGACTTCTCCAAGATAGCTAAACCAATGACTGAGCTACTGAAGAAAGAAGTTAAGTTCTGCTGGGATGCTAAGTGTGATGAAGCATTCCACACTTTGAGAAGACTTTTGACAACTGCCCCAGTACTAGCTCAGCCGGATAATACTCAGCCTTTTGATGTCTATTGTGATGCCTCTGGAACTGGCCTTGGTTGTGTTCTTATGCAAAACAACCGGGTCATCGCTTATGCATCCCGAGCACTTCGGAGTCATGAGCAAAATTATCCAACTCATGATCTTGAATTGGCAGCAGTTATTCATGCTCTCAAGATCTGGAGACATCATCTTATGGGTGCTAAGTGTAACATCTACACTGACCATAAGAGCCTCAAGTATATCTTCACCCAAGCTGACCTGAATATGAGGCAAAGGCGTTGGTTAGAACTGATCAAAGACTACGATCTTGAGGTACATTACCATCCTGGCAAGGCCAATGTGGTTGCAGATGCCCTTAGCTGCAAGGCACGTTGTCACTGTTTGTCCATAGCAACCATCAGTGACACTCTCTGCAATCAGATGAGGAAACTCAACTTAGAAATCATTCCTCAAGGTAGTCTGGATCATTTATCCATCGAGAATACCCTTCAAGATAAAATTATCAAGTCTCAACTACATAATGAGGGTATCAATAATATCAAGCTAAAGCTATCACAGGGAGAAGCTAAATATAAGTGTTTTCACACTGATCATCAAGGAACTTTATGGTTCAACAATCGAATTGTTGTACCTAAAGATCATCAGCTTCGCAAGCAAATTCTTGATGAGGCACATCTATCCAAGTTCTCTATTCATCCTGGTAGTACCAAAATGTATCAAGATCTCCGACAAAATTTTTGGTGGACCAGAATGAAAAGAGAAATTGCCAAGTATGTATCTGAGTGTGATACGTGCCAGAGAGTCAAAGCCACTCATCTCAAAGCATCTGGTACACTTCAGCCACTACCCATTCCGTCATGGAAATGGGAAGACATCAGTATAGATTTCATTGTTGGTCTTCCCAAAACATCTCAAAAGCATGACTCCATATGGGTAATCATTGATAGACTTACCAAAACGGCTCATTTTCTTCCCGTGCATACCACTTACTTAGCTAAGAAGTATGCCGAAGTCTATCTGGATCAAATTGTTCGGTTGCATGGTGTTCCTAAAACCATTATTTCTGATCGAGGGCCCCAATTCATTGCATGCTTCTGGGAACAGTTGCAGTCTGCTCTTGGAACTAAACTGATTCGAAGCTCTGCATATCATCCCCAAACTGATGGACAGACTGAGCGAGTCAACCAAATACTGGAAGACATGCTCCGAGCTTGTGTTATACATTATGGTACAAGCTGGGACAAATGTCTTGCCTTGGCCGAATTCTCTTACAACAACAGCTATCAATCTAGTCTTCAGATGGCTCCATTTGAAGCGTTATATGGTCGCAGATGTCGAACTCCTTTGAATTGGTCTCAGACCGGTGAACGCAAAATCTTCGGACCCGATCTGGTTGTAGAAGCCGAAGATAAGGTCAAGGTTATTCAAGCCAATCTCAAAATAGCTCAGTCTAGATAGAAAAGCTATGCAGATAAAAGAAGGAAACCTTTGCAGTTCCAAGTAGGAGATTTTGTCTATCTCCGAGTATCTCCTACCAAAGGTGTCCAGCGTTTCGGCATAAAAGGAAAGTTAGCACCCCGGTATGTTGGACCCTTTGAGATTCTTAAGATCTGTGGCCCTGTGGCTTACAAAATTCGCCTTCCATCTCAATTGGCTGCCATTCATGATGTCTTCCATATATCTCAACTCAAGAAGTGTATTAAAGTACCTACGGAGATCATTGAAACCACCGCCATTGAGATTGAACCTGATCTGTCTTACACCGAGCAACATATTCAAATTTTGGATACCAAGGAAAGAGCCACCAGAAGAAAGACAGTTAAGATGTACAAGATTTTATGGGATCACCACACCGAAGAAGAAGCAACTTGGGAAACAGAGTCTTATCTCCAACAAAATTTCCCAAACTTCCTTCAAGCCAATCCCTAAACCTAATCGTCTGATTCTTTCTGCCTTCGAATCTCGGGACGAGATTCTTTTTAGGGGGGAGGGCTGTGACACCCTAGGTGTCAATTTGTGTCACATTAGGTATGAAATGTAATGCATGTGTTGATTTGTACAAGGTTGGATGTATTTGTAGAAGTAAGACCCCATGTGTAATTTTATAAAAATATGAGTCCTTTTGTGCAAAATGCATGAGTTACAAAAGTAATTTTCAAAAGTTACTAGGGGCCAAATTATAAGAATGCAAGTAATCATGACCTACCTGGAAACTTGCATTAAGGCCCAAAGTTATGTGTATAAATATGTAACAAGGACAAATCTTTATAAAATTTAAAGTTAGTCCCAAATTTCAAAATAAAGTTGCATACTTCGAGTTTTTGATTTCAAACCCTAAAACAAAGTTGTAGATCTTGAAAAGTTTTACAACTTTCATTTTGAACACTTTTCCTTTTGAGCCCTAACTTAAAAGTTATCGCTGGTTTACAGACAGGTCCCTGGAATTTTGGAAAATCACATTTGGGTCCAGTCGTCCCCAACCTTTCTTCTTCCTCTGGCCGCCTCCCCTGTTCCTCTGTTCCACGCCGCCGCCGCCGTTCTTCTTTAAATCCCGGCCGTCAGTGCACCCCCCCTCGCGCCCCCTCACTCCTAGGCGCCGCTCTAGCCCTGCTCCTTGCCCTAGCCCGCCTCCGTGGCTTCTTCTCGCGCCCCCGCGTGCTCAGCGCCGCCGGCAGCCCTGCCACCTCCACGCCGCCGTGGCGCCCGGCCGTGCGCCCCTCCCTTCCCTTCCCTTCCCTATACATAGCACCCCCAGGACCTCTTGAAGCTATTTCCCCACCCCCTTGTGCCTTTCCTTCGCCGGAGCGCTGCTCCCAGTGCTGCCCCGCCGCCGCTCTACTGCCTCCACGCCGGCGGACCTCCTCCGGCCGTCCCTTCTCCTCCCAAGTACGCCAATCGGTGCGCCCGGATGCCCTCTTCCTCCCCACCCCCTTCCCGTTGCTAATTGATCATCCCCTCGCCAGAATTGGAGATGAAACCGAGCTCCTCCGGCCATCCATGGCAGAAGGACCCATTTATAAAGTCCCAAATCTTCCCAAGGGTCCAAATGAAAGTTTTCAACCCTTTCTTCCTTTCCAATGTGCTGAACTTTGAAAATTCCTAGAAAATCGTAGAAAATTCAAAAAATGTAAAACCAGTTGGACTTGAATCTTTATTTCAAACTCTATCACTTTTGTTTTATGACCATGTTATGAAAATAGATGGTTTGTGCTGTGTTTAAAATAGAAGTAAGTGAGTGCTTGTTATTTCATGTGAGAAGTATTTTTGGCTTGTAAATTCAATGGAAAATTGTAGGAAATTCCAAAAATTGCAAAACCAGTTTTGTTTGAAACTAAATTTTGAACTCTACAACTTCTATTAAGTAAGTTTGATATGAAACAAAATACTTTTGAACCTATGTTAAATCTAAGACATGGGAGTGTAATATCCTATCCATAGTTCCAATTTTGTTCCTACATGTTAACTTTGTTAATCTTGATTTTTGGTATGCAATCCCTACGTATTAAGTATGAATTGATATGAAATTTTCAAACCTAAGTTTGTTTCGTAATTTAAATTCTTTTAAGTTGATCAATTCAATTTGTTTTATAGAAGAATTAGCTAAGTCTTTTCAGTAAAGTTTATCTAATCAGATCTTTTGGTCAGAATCTTTTAAACATGCAATTGATCTGTGTTTAAATTTTCAAAACTTTATGACCCTAATTATCCAGGGTTCACATTCAATTTTGAATTTAATTTAAACTTGAATACTTAATTTCTGCTTCCAATTAAGTTAATGCTATAGTCATGAGTTAATGCTTATGATTTAAAGCTTAAATTCCTTTTTGAACCATGAGTTCTTGAGTGTTAGCCTTTTGGATTGCAACTTTACCGTGATTTAAGATGAAGGTGTATGCATCCATTGAACTCCATCTTGCATATCATGTAGACTCGACCACTCTCGCCGACGGAAGTTACCAGCTAATCCCGGAACCAGAAGGAGGTTGTTCTGAAGACCCCAAGAACTTCGTCAGGGAATTCTTGGAAGGCCCGAACCAAAGTTTGGACGTTATTAACTTGACTAACCCCAGCCCCACCAGTAAAGACAAGCCCCGGACATAACCTACTATTTTTTTATTACACTGCAATCTATATTTATTTACGTAATATATGCATTAAGTTCTTAGGAATTGCTTGAAACCCTAGTTGCATTTCCCTAGGAACCAATGTGATGAATACTAGCTCTTAAGTCCGACTAGCTGCTATGCTAATAGGGCCGGTAGAAGTCGGGTGATTTCCTGTCACTCGCGCGATATAGGAATTGTAATGTTTACATTCCTGATATCACTATAAGGATGACAGATGGGAGTTTTGAGAGGTATCATGGTTGAGGTGTGTCACACCCGATTTATAAGAACATAAATCGGGCAATCATATATGCGCCAAGATCAAGTCACGCATATATATACAACAGATTATCAAGATATCACAACACATGTCACGAATTAAAGCGTATAATATTATAAAATGAATATCTTTATTACAACCGAATCAAGAATCGGTTCAAGAGTTGCGGAAGCGTAAAATGAATACATGAAGAGCTGGGCGCCACAGGGACGTCGACTGGGAGACAAAGGCCTAGAAGTCGTCGAAGCCACTGACGTAGTCCTCCACGTTGCCGGGCACTGAGCAGCAGCCGAAGATATCCGAAGTAGAACAGAAAAGTAGAGAGGCAAGTGTGAGTACAAACTTGTACTCAACAAGTATAACACAAACTATGAGGCTCTAGGCTGGCTGACTCACTGCATTAGCTTTTAGTCTTGACAATTTTTATTAAAACTATTTACTATAAGTGGATGAATTACCATAACCCAAGTTGCATAAGAAATTAATCAGTATTAATTAAGAACTACTGAGAACCATCCAAACCACAACCACCCGGGGAATCTCCCTAATCAAAGGTTGTTAACCCCACTAATCAAAAGGAGGATCTGGGCCGCTCATGACTATGAGCACAGTTGATATATCAGTTTTACACTCTCGAGAGGTTGCACAACTTTACTCACAAGTCGTGAGCTACGCTAGTTGTTCATCACACTTCCTTAGGTGAGATGGCTAGCAAGCACACTACGAGACCGTTACAAAGGATCACGTTGGTAAGGTGTAACCGCTAAGGTTTCTGGATCAGCGACTGTGGCAGAACCAACCTGAATTATACCGGCTCAAGTACGCGAGTCCAATCCCGAGGGCTCCAACGTGCTTCAAACGGTATAATCCTTTGGCCTGTCGGGTAACGTCCCGATAAACCACCGATACACAGGATCAAATAAGGTTACCTCACATGAAGGTGAGTCTAGAGATACAATCACCATCATATTTTACATCACAAGGAATTACATGATAAGAGTTTTCAAAAGTAATACGAAATTTCCAACTTAGAGAAAATAGTACAACTGTTGAAGTTTTGGCTTTTGGCAGCGGAAAACATACGCGATGATTTACAATACGTCGTCAAGACGGATGCCATGCTAAGCCCGGGCACGACATCACTTGAGATCATCAGTATTGGCCGGGGACGGATCCCATTCCTCGGACCAATCTTCTGGAAGAGCATAGGGCCATGACAGGGAAAGAGTAGGGTCTTCAAAGGCTTTACCTGAAAAACATAAAACTAGCAAGGCTGAGTATACTAATACTCAGCAAGGCTTACCCGAAATTGGGTATACTTTAGCCCATAGCTAGACTCATGAAGGCTTATAAGGGTTCTGGGTATAGTTTTAGCTAAAAAGCAACTAAGAGTAGGTCCTTAATTTTAACTTTTAACTTTCAAGTTCTATGTGATTATCCATTCTAGATAAGCACCTATAACTAAGCAAGCATGGTATAATCTTTAGTCAAACATCATCTTTGATAATCATAACATTGCTCTTGTTACTCAATGTGACAAAGAAATTAAGCAGTCTCAATCATCGTGAGAAGCGGACGATTCGAATCGAATTTAAACTTGCAAGGTAAACCTAACTCACACGCTTGGAACATCCAACGATAGTTCCGAAGCAACCGTTTGCCTTTCATTCCGACTCGTGGACAGGTCCACCACAAGCGACTGCAGGAACATACGCACATCACTCGTGCAGGACATACGTCTGTAGCGCGACTACAAAACCCGTATTCCTGGTTGCCCTTGCAACACGTATTTCCTCAGTCGAACATAAGTAACCAGAAGAAGCAAATACATGTGGTGGGAGGTATGTCCACTTTTCGGGCCGATTGGCTACTAGACTTACCGCTTACCCATAACTCACGGCATGTGGCTAGTACTTTCAAACGCTTAACCCGCACTACCACACACTGCGACCTTATCAGATTCATCAACACAGACGGGGTATCACCTCAACCATGATACCGCACAAAACTCCCGTCCGGCATCCTTATAGTGGTAACAGGAATGTAAACATTACAATTCCTATATCACGCGAGTGACAGGAAATCACCCGACTTCTACCGGCCCTATTAGCATAGTAGCTAGCCGGACTCAAATACTAGTATTCAATACATCGGTTCCTAGGAGAATGCAACTAGGGTTTCAAGCAATTTCCTAAGAACTTAATGCATAGAATACGTAAATAGATATAGATTGCAGTATAATTAAAATAGTGGGTTATGTCCGGGGCTTGCCTTTACTGGTGGGGCTGAAGTTAGAGATGTCAATATCTTCCGAACTTTGGTTCGGGGCTTCAGTTAATCCCTTGGTGATGTTCACTTGGTCTTCAGGAACATCCTTCGTAGACTCCGGGGAATCTCGTAGGTACCGTTGCCGAAGTAGTCGTATCTACATGTAATGCAACATTACATTCAAACGTGCACACAAAACTATTCTACTTCACAATAAAGTTACAATCTAGCACTCATCTAACAGACTACTCACACAGCAACCAGAAAGATCTGAATTAAACTTAAACAGAGCTTTAGGGGGATAACTAATTAAGAAGGACTATATGTTGAAGACTATAACAGACTCGATTGGATACAACAGAGGTTTAGCTGATTGATGTGCTGAGGTCGTGCCTAACAGAGGCGTGTCTATTGTGCGATCTTACTGATCTAGGGTTGTGTACTTTGGTCTGGGTAGTCGATTGACAGGTGCACCGGTTTCCTAATTGATCGATGAAAACACCGATCACATTAGCAGAGGGATAATTCCTAAAATAGTTGTGTCTTGACTGAGATGTGCTTAAGGGTTATCCTAGGTAACTAGGTGTGGTTATATCGGCTCGATTACGTCAGCACAACAATTGAGTGACGTACAGCCGATTAGAGTATGGTTAAGGATGTGTGACCGATAGGTAGATAGCCGATTACTCAGCTGATAAATCGGCTGATAGAAAGGTGTGGATAAGGATGGAAAAGATTGATCGGCTACCTTTGACCGCTATGGAAAATAACTAGATATCACACCTTTCTATTTAAGACATATATTCTATAGCTTACTCTTTAGCTAGAACACATGCATACAATATAAAGCACAATAAAACATTCATTCCCTAACATTTGACCTAAACCACACATCAAAGACTTTCACTCAAGATCACAACATAAAACTTATAGGTTTTGACTTGGTGTTTCAAACGAAACTGATTTTACATTTTTATGAACTTCCTATGAAAATCTATGAAATGTAGAAGTTCATTGATTTGAAATACAGAAAGCTTTGGAAATTTTACAAAGAACACCCTAGAACTTTCTAAAACGAAGCAATCAAGTCCCTGGTTCGGGAAAACAGATAATAGGAAGATAATGACGATATTCTGGCAAAGGAATCGCCGGTATTAAGGAGATTCAGAGAAACAGGGCAAACCTTGGTTATGGAAAAGAACGGACGGAAAGTGAATTCCCGTGGCGAACAAGATTGGCGATGAGAAGAGCTCGATGAGAGGGTTCACGAGCTTTCTTGAGGTGTCAAGGTCTTGCTCGGATGATCGACGGGAGATAGGAGTTGCTGGGTGTCGTGGACTCCTGGGACGAGACGACAGAGCCGGATTGGTTTGTTATGCCAAATCCTCCGCGAACCTCAAGGTCCTCTTGTTCACGGGTTAAGCCTTCACTGCCCATGCGCGTGTGCCGCTGAGACATGGTCGGCACACCCGCGCAGTTGCTCCTTTCGAATTCGCCATGCTATAACCGTCGCCTTTGCTTCGCCATCTTTCCTTCCGGCTCGTTGCCCCTCGTGCATCTTACGAGCGAGCGAGCTCGCATCCTCGATACAGCCACTCTTACGTCACCAGGGATCTCCGTGGCGTAGTTAGGGTCGACGCCACCGTGTTCCCGCTTCTCGCGCAGAAGCCCCGCTACGTATCGCCAGTCCTTGCGCAAGGGCTCGGCGTCGCTTTTTCCGGTCTTGCCGCACTGCTTCTGCGTTCTTGGTCCGCGTCACGTCTTGCTGCGGCTGCCCGCGCCAAAACTCCACCGGCACACTCCATCCGCGCAGCCGCGTCACTAGCTGCGCCCACTCCAACTTCGCTCGCCATCAGCCGAGCTGCGCGCCCCTTGGCCGCGCCCATTCGCACGCCGTGGCCCGCACCGCCGGATCCGCTCCTGCACCGCGCCTGTGCGCATCCACGCCGTGCCACGCCAGCACACACGCCGCCAGCTCGCTCGGGCTCGCCTGCGTTTCGCGCCTCTCACCTCTGCTCCCCTGCGCGTTCGCGAGCCACCGCCTGCCCGCCAGCGTCTCGCTTTCCAGCCGAGCTGCCGCTTGCCGCACGCTTACGCGCGCCCTTAGCGCTTGCGCCGCGCGCGCTCCTGCTCCATGCCGCCAGCTCCCGCATCCGCGCGCTCTGCCAGCTCCTGCACCTGTCGCGCGCGCTGCTGTGCCGAGCCATCCACACGCCCGCTCGCACCGCACCCGAGCCGCTGCCGCCGCTCCATCTTCCGCTCTACCGCTCGGGCCGCCAGTGACGGCCCGCTCCTCGCGCTAACGCCGCTTCGCGCTGCCTGCAGCCGCCCGCCGCACCGAACCGCGGTGCCTGCCCCTCCCGCGGCCGGCCGCCCGAGCTGCGCTCCGTCCCTGGGCCGTCCGCGCGCCTGGGCTGCGCGCCTCCGCCCGCCCAGCAAGCCGGCCGAGCACCTGCCGCCTACGCCTGGGCCCACACCGCGCGCCGCCCCGGCTCCGCTTCGCGCGCGCGCCCACGCGTCCGCCTGCCGCGCAGCGTCTCCGCCTGCGCTAGGCCGCCGCTCGGGCCGGGCCCACCAGCTCGCGCCGCACGCGCCTAGGCCCGCTGCCCCCTGCGCCGCTGCTCATCCACTGCCGCCGGTTGCTGCCTGCTTGTGCTGAGGAGAGGGAGGGGAGGGGAAAAGGAAATTGAACAGAGCTGCTGCCGTGGGGAAGGAGATAAGGGTGCCAGAGATAAGGAAACAGAGGAGAAAGGGGATTGGTTTTCCCCAGGGGCCTATGCGTAATTTCTGAAAACTGCAGGGACCTGTTTGTAAAACAAAATTTCCCGTTGATTTAAAATCCAAATGAAGAAACGCCCAAAATGAAAGTTGGAGAGTTTTTCAAGCTCTACAACATTGCTTTAGGGCTCAAGTTCAAAAACTCAAAATTTACATTTTTACATGTGAATCTTTGAACAAAAGTCGGAATTGTACTGCTTTTGTCCTAAAGAACGTAATTTTATAAAATTCAGGACCTAAATGCAAGTATTTATGACACGTCATGATGACGGGATAGACTCATCATGATGACTTGCACTTTTACACTTTAGTCCTGAGTAATTTTTTGAAAGTTACTTTTGTAATTCAAATACTTGCATAAAAGGACTTGTAGTTTTATAAAATTACATAAATACCCTTATTTTCACCACTTTACCCAAAATTTTTACATATTTCAACACACGCATTTCCAATTGAAACTTTTGGTTAAATACATAACTTTTTTTACAGGGGATTAATTGTATGAAAAACACGTTTGCAAAACCACCCTTCACTTATTTCAAAATTATCCTTCTCCAAATACATTTTACAAAAACAACCCTAAGTTTTTCTGTAATTACAAAAATACCCCTTTTTACTTGCACTTTAAATTTTCAAAAGCTTCACATAAACTCACATAAGCTTTATATAATCAATACATATTTCACACTAATAAATTATATGCCTAGTTTACAAACACATGAACTGTCACAGCGACGATGGGGCCCACCTCCGGGGGTACAAGACACACAACACAGACCAAGCCGGAGGAGCAGGGACCATTGAAGCTTACCACCCCTCTTGCCCACGCAGGTAAGTTACTCCCGAACCAACACGACCTAATTAGTAAGTCAAGACCGTCCCATTCCAGTCTTGTGGTTGCGCGGTTGTCCCAGGTTGTCGCTCTATGAACCGGTCCTTAGGGAGAGTGGCCAACCAAGCACTAAGCACCGTGCTGGCACCCTAAACCACGTTTCTACAAAAACATATTTTACGGAGACGTGAGCCGCTCAAGCACACAGCACAGAGGGTCACTCTCAGGATTCAGTTGCATAAGACCATTAATCAAATTAATTAAAAAGGACCAAGTGTGTTATAGCGCAGCAACCTAGCACAACTAACCAAAATGCAACCCAAGGATATATTTAAAGGATATAAAGTGGCTAGGAAATCCTTATAGGCATACAGTATTAAAATGCAGTATGAAATTGTATTTAAAAGTGATAGGATGTTCATGTTATACTTGCCTTCCTCAAAGTTCTCCTGCTGCTGCTCAAAAGCTTCAGAAGATGGTGGCTCCTGGTACTGGTCCAAAGGCTCCGCGTCTACTCACGATCATCAAGCATAGTCCACACATACACACATGCACAACCATAATAAACTATAAGAAAACAATACACCAATACAATAGAACAGCACACAAAACTGGCCTAGAACTATTCTACGTGTTGCAACGATCGTGCGGATATAAAGAACACCTAAAACGGAGCTAAGACGCGAAATCTAGGGCTAAAACAAGATTTAGGGACCTATCTGCGAGAAAAAACAGAACTTCCGGGGGTTCTGCACAAAAACCGAGGATCTAAACGCAAATAAAGGGTAGACACAAGAGCTGGCACGTGAAAATCCAGGGCTTGGACGGCGGGTTCAAAAATCGGAAAGCTCAGGGGTCTCTACGAGAAGAAAAGGACCTGTCTGCGAATACTTTTGAACTAGAGATGGACGGCGGGTTAATTCCCCAAAAGGGTAGGGGCTCTTTAACAAAACTGCCACGGCTGAGGGGGTACGCGGCTTCTAATCTAGGCGGTTGGATCTAAATCGAACGGTTCAGACGCACTCCAGTTCGGACGATCCGATCTGAACAGCGCGGTTCGGACTGGTCCGATCCAACGGAACGCGGCCGGCGGCGGGGGGGTCGCCGGAGATGATTCACGACGAGATCAAGCCCAGGAGACTCAGCACGACACGGGGAACCTAGCTGGGCACTTGCAGAGGTGGATTCGAGCTCGGTTAGGGTGGAACGTCGGCGAAGGCGGCTCGGGACGGCGGACAACGCCGGCGAGCGGTGTTCCGGGCACTCCGGGTAGCTAAAGGCTACGACATCTAGTGCAAAAGGACCAGGGAGAGGGGGCGAAGCTCACCGAGGGGCTGTGGAGGCCGGAGATGCGACGGAGGGAGGAAGACGACGACGGCCGGCGGCGGTAGGGCTCGGGCTCTCGCGGAGGGAGACGATGCCGGGGTGCTCCAGGCTCCTGGACCCCACGGATCGACGCGTGGAGCTCCTGCGAAGCCGGTGGAGGGGTCAGCGGGACCGGGGTGGCACCGGCGGCGAGCAATTGCCATGGCGACGAACTTACCCGAGACAGCGCTCGAGCTAAATTCCAGCGTGCCCGTGGGTGGAGGTCGAGGGCAGAAGCTTCGGGAAGCTTCCTGGCGGCGAGGCGGAGATGCCGCGGGCCTTGGCCGGGGCTGGGGCACGGCGGAGCAACGGATCCTCGGCGGAGCAGGGCGCCGAGCGGCGGGGCAGCGGGCGGCGGCGCTGGGACGACTAGGGTTAGGGTTCTGGGTACTAGGGCGCAGGGGCTGCTCTTTGTAGGGCGGCGGAGCCACACTGGCGTGCGGGCCCGGGGAGAGAGAGTCGCCGGCAATCTCGCGGGGCCGTTGCGCACCGGGGAAGTAGGAGGGGAGGGGGAAGAAGACGGGGGCTGCCAGGTGGGGTCGAGCTGGGGAAGTGACTGAGAAAGAAGGAATGACTGAGAATGGAAGGAATGACTGAGAATAGACGGAATGACTGAGAATGGAAGGAATGACTGAGAATAGAGAGGCTGCGGGAGTGACTGAGAAAAGAGAGAATGACTGACTCACTTTTCTGTTTCCACTCAAATCTATTGGAATTCAGTTCGAATTTGAATTCAACTTCTATGCACTCAACCAAATAAAACTTATGCACCAGCATGAATGCACAAACATGTTGACCTTATAATAAATTTTATTTTCCCGTATTATAAATTACTTTTAAATGCTAGATAAATTAGAAAAACCTTGGAAATTTTATTTGAGCCAAAATAAATTCCTTAAAATTTGGGAAAATTACATTAGGATGTTACAAACCTACCCCCCTTACAGGAATCTCATCCCGAGATTCGGATAGGCTAGCTAGCAAAGAGATCGGGATATGCCTTCTGTAGCTCATCTTCTCGCTCCCAAGTAGCTTCGTCCTCTATGTGATGACTCCACTGAACACGGCACTTCTTGATTTTCTTGTTTCTGGTAACTCTCTCGGATGTCTCCAGAATCTTCACTGGATGCTCGATGTAGGTCAGATCCTCCTACACATCTAACCCTTCTATCGGTGCTTGCTCCTCTGGCACCCTCAAGCACTTCTTAAGCTGAGACACGTGGAACACATCGTGCACTCCTGAGAGATTGAGAGGCAACTTCAAACGATATGCCACCTCACCTTTCCGTTCCAGCACCTTGAACGGGCCAATGTATCGAGGGGCTAGCTTCCCTCTCACATTAAACCTGCGGATTCCTCTCATCGGCGAGACCTTCAGGTACACATAGTCACCCACTACAAAGGTCAGATCTCGACGACGCACATCCGCATAGCTCTTCTGATGAGTCTGGGCGACCCTCAGGTTCTCTCGCACCCGCTGTACCAGCTGTTCTACCTCTTCAACAATATCCGGACCGAATACCTGCCTCTCGCCAATCTGATCCCAATACAGCGGAGTCCTGCATTTCCGACCATACAGGGCCTCGAACGGGGATTTCTTCAGACTGGCCTGATAGCTGTTGTTATACGAAAACTCTGCGTACGGCAGGCATTTATCCCAGCCGGTACCATACTGAATAGCACAGGCCCGAAGCATATCCTCCAACACTTGGTTGGTTCTCTCTGTCTGCCCATCTGTCTGAGGATGATAAGCGGTACTGAAGCGCAGCTTCGTATCCAACGAATCATGCAACTGCTCCCAGAACCATGAAGTGAACTGAGATCCTCGGTCAGATATGATCTTCTTAGGAACACCATGCAGGCAGACGATCCGGGAGATATACAACTCTGCGAGTCTAGCGCCGGAGTAAGTAGTGTTCACCGGAATGAAGTGAGCAACCTTCGTCAACCGATCCACTACTACCCATATGGAGTTGTACCCCTTCTGAGTACGAGGCAATCCAACAATGAAGTCCATGGTGATTTCCTCCCATTTCCACGCTGGAATCTTCAACGGCTGCAATAGACCTGCTGGCCTCTGATGCTCTGCCTTCACCCGCTGACAAGTGTCATAGATGGCCACGTACTCCGCAACGGAACGTTTCATTTCATACCACCAGAATCGTTCCTTCAGGTCGTAATACATCTTTGTACTGCCTGGATGAATAGAATATGCTGTATCATGAGCCTCACTCAGAATCAACTTTCTGAGGTCATTCACATCCGGCACACATATACGACCCTTGTACCACAAGGTACCCTGATCATCCTCTCTGAAATGAGAGGCTTTGCCAATCTTGAGCAATTCACGGATCTCCTGCAGCTTCTTATCATCCTTCTGATGCTGCCGGATCTCTGCCTCTAGAGTGGGTTCTGCCTCGAATGATGTACCCGAGGTGTGATGCAAGAAACCCAGACTCAACTGCTCAAACTCCTCGCATAACTCGCGAGGCATCTGAAAAGCCACGGCCATGTTAACATAGCTCTTCCTGCTCAGAGCATCTGCTACAACATTGGCCTTGCCCGGATGATAGTGAATCTCCAGGTCATAATCCTTGACCAACTCTAGCCATCTTCTCTGCCGCATGTTCAGCTCACACTGGGTGAAAATATACTTGAGGCTCTTGTGATCGGTGTAAATGTCACACCTCTGCCCAAACAAGTAATGCCTCCATATCTTCAGAGCATGCACAACTGCGGCTAACTCCAGATCATGAGTGGGATAATTTAGCTCGTGCCGGCGCAACTGCCACGAAGCATAAGCTATAACTCTGCCTTCCTGCATCAGGACGCAACCAAGACCATCCCTTGAATCATCACAATACACTGTGAACCTCTTGCTCTGGTCTGGCAGAGTAAGGACTGGCGCCGTAGTCAATCTCTTCTTCAGCTCCTCGAAGGCCTTCTGACACTCATCAGTCCAAGAGAAATCCACACCCTTCTCTAGCAAGGAAGTCAAAGGCTTCGCAATCTTGGAGAAATTCTCAATGAACCTCCGATAATAACCTGCTAAGCCCAGAAAAGAGCGGACTTCCTTCACTGTCTGCGGTACAACCCAGTCAAGCACATCCTTCACCTTCCCGGGGTCCACAGCAATACCTCCCTTGGAGATCACATGACCGAGGAAAGGAACCTCGTCAATCCAGAATTCGCACTTGCTGAGCTTGGCATACAGCTTGTGCTCTCTGAGCCTCTGCAACACAAGCCTCAGATGCTTCTCATGCTCTGCTTCTGATTTGGAATATATCAGGATATCGTCAATGAATATCACCACAAAGGTGTCCAGATAATCCATGAAAACCTTGTTCATCAGATGCATGAAGAAAGCCGGAGCATTGGTCAAGCCAAAGGACATGACCGTATACTCATATAGCCCGTACTTGCAGGTGAATGGCATCTTCGGGATATCCTCAGAACGAATCTTCAGCTGATGATAACCCGAACGCAGATCAATCTTCGAGAACACACAAGCACCCTGGAGCTGATCAAAAAGATCCTCAATACGAGGCAATGGATGCTTGTTCTTGATGGTGTCTGCATTCAGATCCCGATAATCGACGCACATTCTCTTCGCGCCATTCTTCTTCTCTACAAGCAATACAGGAAAAGCCCAAGGAGAGAAACTGCGACGGATATAGCCCTTGGCTAGCAACTCGTCGATGGTCTTCTTAACTTCCTCATGCTCGACGGGAGCCATACGATAGGGCCGCTTAGCAATAGGAGCTGTACCAGGCAAGAGATCAATAGAAAACTCAATGTCGCGATCAGGCGGCATACCTGGCAAATCATCCGGAAAGACATCCGGGAATTCAGACACCACGCGAATACCATCCGTGGGTCTAGCCTCCATCTGATGAAGAAATCCAGAAGGCTCTGTAGCTCCAACAGTGACCTCCTGACCATCCGGTGCTGACAAAAGAACAGTCCTCTGAGCACAATCTATTCGGACTCCCTACTTAGCAAGAGTCTCCATCCCGAGGATCACATCAATGCCCTTGGTGTCTAGCACCATCAGCTTCGCACTGAAATCTACCCCCCTTATGGCCACACTGACTCTGGGACAGAAGACATGAGACCTCAACTGCCCTCCCGATGAAGATACTAACATGCACCTCTTTAATGTGCTAGTAGGAATGCCATGATGCTCAACAAAAGACTGGGTGATGAAAGAATGCGTAGCACCAGTATCAAAAAGCACTGTAGCAGGATGAGTGTTGACCATGAACGTACCAATGACCACGTTAGGAGCCTCGGCCGCTGACTCGGCCGTCACGTGGTTCACCCTACCCTGAGCTGGGGCCTTGGGCGGTGCTGCACGCCCCTGCTATCCTGCCTGTGCCTTCCGAGGATAGACGTTGGCGTAGTGACCCGGCTCGCCGCAGTGGAAGCACACTCGCAGAAATGTAGCGGCCTGCTGCCCGGCAGGAGGAGTAGGCACTCCCTGCCTCGGAGCCGGTGGAGCCGGAGGCGCTGGAAGCCTCTGACCCTGTCCTGCCTGCTGCGGGGGACGAGGAGGAAGCTGCTGCCGCTGCTGGTACTGCTGGGGCGGCCTCTACTGCTGCTGCTGAGGTGGATGCTGATATCGGGGACGAGTGTTGCTGCCCGAAGAGGATGGAGTCATCTTCCTCTTCTTATCCTCAATCTCCCGGCGCTTACGCTCGGTGTTGAGGGTAGCATCAACCAGCTGGTTGAAGTTGTCGAAGTGATGGTTTAGCAGCGCATACTGGATGTGATCATCCAGTCCCTCCTTGAAGTACTCCTGCTTATCGCTATCACGAGCGACATCAGCAGGGGCATAGCGGGCCAGCTGAAGAAAACGGTCACGGTACTCCGTCACCGTCATAGATCCCTGAAATAACAAACACAGATAACAAGGATAGAAATCGCTCAACAGGTCAGGCTCGCGAAAGAGGTCAAGGATAGATCGAAGCTCAAAAGAAACTGTAGGGGATTCCATTCAAATTTACCTGCTTAAGAGCACGGAACTCCTTCTGCTTCATCTTCATGATGCCCTCAGGAATGTGGTGGTTCCTGAAGCGCTCACGGAACTGGACCCAGGTGAGAGAGTCGCGGTCCTGAGCCGGGTAGGACTCCCACCAGTCAAGAGCGGAGCCTCGCAGCTGCCCTGCTGCGTACAGAACCCGCACTCGGTCGTCGCACTGCGCAACAACCAACTGGCGCTCCACCGAACGAAGCCAGTCGTCCGCCTGGAGTGGATCCGTGGCGTGAGAGAAGGTCGGAGGATGACCTCTCAGGAAATCCGCACGCCGATCACGGGGCTGAGGTGGCGGTGGAGGCGGCGGCTGGGCATGGATATGCTGAAGAGCCTGAACAGTATTGTTCAGGGTCGCCATCATCTGCATCTGGAGCTGGAAGAACTGCTCCGGGGTCAGTGGTGGCGGCATCGGTAACGGCTGACCAGTACCCTGGTTGTTCTGCTCCTGCTGGTCAGAACCGGAACCGGTGCGCCTGGTGTTCACCATCTGATTGCAACAAACGAAGTTTTATGAGAACGAGATATTGTGCAGCTGCGGAAATGAAACTTCAGAAAGATATGACAGAGAGAAAGAAATATAGGTTTTACCCCCAACGATCTAACTCAAATTTTATTGTTTAGTTCAAGTTGGGTTGGGTCGATTTGCATGAACAAGTTTATCTACGGGACTATGCAATCAACCAAAAATCCAAATCAAACATTCGCACAATCACAAACATCCAATATTCACAACTTAGTCGAGTTTTTCACACTACTCGACCAACACACTCGTTCTAGCGCATTTTCATCGGGACAGCCTAAACTTTTAGCTGATAAGATTAAACTACTCAGGCCACGTCTATAGAAAACTCAAGCTATCTCTCAGAAAAGGCAAGGAAGATAGCAAATCAAGGACTTAAGACTCAAGGAATAGAGACAGGAAATGATGTTTGAAGATTTGCGGAAGCAAGGCAAAGGAGGAGAAGTCCTAAACTCGACCAATTCTACCTAGGCTTCGTCCTACAGTCAACCTGGCTCTGATACCAATCTGTCACACCCGATTTATAAGAACATAAGTCGGGCAATCATATATGCGCCAGGATCAAGTCACGCATATATATACAACAGATTATCAAGATATCACAACACATGTCACGAATTAAAGCGTATAATATTATAAAATGAATATCTTTATTACAACCGAATCAAGAATCGGTTCAAGAGTTGCGGAAGCATAAAATGAATACATGATGAGCTGGGCGCCACAGGGACGTCGACTGGGAGACAAAGGCCTAGAAGTCGTCGAAGCCACTGACGTAGTCCTCCACGTTGCCGGGCACTGAGCAGCAGCCGAAGATATCCGAAGTAGAACAGAAAAGTAGAGAGGCAAGTGTGAGTACAGACTCGTACTCAACAAGTATAACACAAACTATGAGGCTCTAGGCTGGCTGACTCACTGCATTAGCTTTTAGTCTTGACAATTTTTATTAAAACTATTTACTATAAGTGGATGAATTACCATAACCCAAGTTGCATAAGAAATTAATCAGTATTAATTAAGAACTACTGAGAACCATCCAAACCACAACCACCCGGGGAATCTCCCTAATCAAAGGTTGATAACCCCACTAATCAAAAGGAGGATCTGGGCCGCTCATGACTGTGAGCACAGCTGATATATCAGTTTTACACTCTCGAGAGGTTGCACAACTTTACCCACAAGTCGTGAGCTATGCTAGTTGTTCATCACACTTCCTTAGGTGAGATGGCTAGCAAGCACACTACGAGACCGTTACAAAGGATCACGTTGGTAAGGTGTAACCGCTAAGGTTTCTGGATCAGTGACGATGGGGCCCACCTCTGGGGGTACAAGACACACAGCACAGACCAAGCCGGAGGAGCAGGGACCATTGAAGCTTACCACCCCTCTTGCCCACGCAGGTAAGTTACTCCCGAACCAACACGACCTAATTAGTAAGTCAAGACCGTCCCATTCCAGTCTTGTGGTTGCGCGGTTGTCCCAGGTTTTCGCTCTATGAACCGGTCCTTAGGGAGAGTGGCCAACCAAGCACTAAGCACCGTGCTGGCACCCTAAACCACGTTTCTACAAAAACATATTTTACGGAGACGTGAGCCGCTCAAGCACACAGCACAGAGGGTCACTCTCAGGATTCAGTTGCATAAGACCATTAATCAAATTAATTAAAAAGGACCAAGTGTGTTATAGCGCAGCAACCTAGCACAACTAACCAAAATGCAACCCAAGGATATATTTAAAGGATATAAAGTGGCTAGGAAATCCTTATAGGCATACAGTATTAAAATGCAGTATGAAATTGTATTTAAAAGTGATAGGATGTTCATGTTATACTTGCCTTCCTCAAAGTTCTCCTGCTGCTGCTCAAAAGCTTCAGAAGATGGTGGCTCCTGGTACTGGTCCAAAGGCTCCGCGTCTACTCACGATCATCAAGCATAGTCCACACATACACACATGCACAACCATAACAAACTATAAGAAAACAGTACACCAATACAATAAAAACAGCACACAAAACTGGCCTAGAACTATTCTACGCGTTGCAACGATCGCGCGGATATAAAGAACACCTAAAACGGAGCTAAGACGCGAAATCTAGGGCTAAAATAAGATTTAGGGACCTATCTGCGAGAAAAAACAGAACTTCCGGGGGTTATGCGCAAAAACCGAGGATCTAAACGCAAATAAAGGGTAGACACAGGAGCTAGCACGTGAAAATCCAGGGCTTGGACGGCGGGTTGAAAAACCGGAAAGCTCAGGGGTCTCTACGAGAAGAAAAGGACCTGTCTGCGAATACTTTTGAACTAGAGATGGACGGCGGGTTAATTCCCCAAAAGGGCAGGGGCTCTTTAACAAAACTGCCACGGCTGAGGGGGGTACGCGGCTTCTAATCTGGGCAGTTGGATCTAAATCGAACGGTTCAGACGCACTCCAGTTCGGACGGTCCGATCTGAACAGCGCGGTTCGGACTGGTCCGATCCGACGGAACGCGGCCGGCGGCGGGGGGGTCGCCGGAGATGATTCACGACGAAGTCAAGCCCAGGAGACTCAGCACGACACGGGGAACCTAGCTGGCACTTGCAGAGGTGGATTCGAGCTCGGTTAGGGTGGAACATCGGCGAAGGCGGCTCGGGACGGCGGACAACGCCGGCGAGCGGTGTTCCGGGCACTCCGGGTAGCTAAAGGCTATGACGTCTAGTGCAAAAGGACCAGGGAGAGGGGGCGAAGCTCACCGAGGGGCTGTGGAGGCCGGAGATGCGACGGAGGGAGGAAGACGACGACGACCGGCGGCGGTAGGGCTCGGGCTCTCGCGGAGGGAGACGATGCCGGGGTGCTCCAGGCTCCTGGACCCCACGGATCGACGCGTGGTGCTCCTGCGAAGCCGGTGGAGGGGTCAGCGGGACCGGGGTGGCACTGGCGGCGAGCAATTGCCACGGCGACGAACTTACCCGAGACAGCGCTCGAGCTAAATTCCGGCGTGCCCGTGGGTGGAGGTCGAGGGCAGAAGCTTCGGGAAGCTTCCTGGCGGCGAGGCGGAGATGCCGCGGGCCTTGGCCGGGGCTGGGGCACGGCGGAGCAATGGATCCTCGGTGGAGCAGGGCGCCGAGCGGCGGGGCAGCGGGCGGCGGCGCTGGGACGACTAGGGTTAGGGTTCTGGGTACTAGGGCGTAGGGGCTGCTCTTTGTAGGGCGGCGGAGCCACACTGGCGTGCGGGCCCGGGGAGAGAGAGTCGCCGGCGATCTCGCGGGGCTGTTGCGCACCGGGGAAGTAGGAGGGGAGGAGGAAGAAGACGGGGGCTGCCAGGTGGGGTCGAGCTGGGGAAGTGACTGAGAAAGAAGGAATGACTGAGAATGGAAGGAATGACTGAGAATAGACGGAATGACTGAGAATGAAAGGAATGACTGAGAATAGAGAGGCTGCGGGAGTGACTGAGAAAAGAGAGAATGACTGACTCACTTTCCTGTTTCCACTCAAATCTATTGGAATTCAGTTCGAATTTGAATTCAACTTCTATGCACTCAACCAAATAAAACTTATGCACCAGCATGAATGCACAAACATGTTGACCTTATAATAAATTTTATTTTCCCGTATTATAAATTACTTTTAAATGCAAGATAAATTAGAAAAACCTTGGAAATTTTATTTGAGCCAAAATAAATTCCTTAAAATTTGGGAAAATTACATTAGGATGTTACAAGGTGATACCCCGTCTGTGTTGTTGAATTGGATAAGGTCGCAGTGTGTGGTAGTGCGGGTTAAGCGTTTGAAAGTACTAGCCACATGCCGTGAGTTATGGGTAAGCGGTAAGCCTAGTAGCCAATCGGCCCGAGGAGTGGACATACCTCCCACCACATGTATTTGGTTCTTCTGGTTACTTATGTTCGATTGGGGAAATACGTGTTGCAAGGGCAACCAGGAATACGGGTTTTGTAGTCGCGCTACAGACGTATGTCCTGCACTTTGGGAGTGCGTATGTTCCTGCAGTCGCTTGCGGTGGACCTGTCCACGAGTCAGAATGAAAGGCAAACGGTTGCTTCGGAATGACCCTTTGGTGTTCCAAGCGTGTGAGTTAGGTTTACCTTACAAGGTTAAATTCGATTCAGAATCGTCCGCTTCTCACGAAGATTGAGACTGCTTGATCCCTTTACCACATAGAGTAACAAGAGCAATGTTATGATTATCAAAGATGATGTTTGGCTAAAGATCTTACCATGCTTGAATAGTTATAGGTGCTTACCTAGAATGGATAATTAACTAGAACCTGAAAGCTAAAAGTTAAAATTAAGGATCTACTCTTTGTTGCTTTTCAGCTGAAACTAAACCCAGAACCATTATAAGCTTTCATAAGTCTAGTTATGGGCTAAGTATACCCAATCCCGGGTAAGTCTTGCTGAGTATTAGTATACTCAGCCTTGCTAGTTATATGTTTTGCAGGTAATGTCTTGAAGACCCTACTCTTCCCTTGCCTTGACCCTGTGCTCTTTCAGAAGATTGGTCCGTGGAATGGGATCCATCCCCGGCCAGCACTGGTGATATCGAGTGATGTCGTGCTAGGGCTTAGCATGACATCCGTCTTAACGACGTGTTGTAATCATCGTGTATGTTTTTCCGCTGCTAAAAACCATAGTTTTAACAAGTTTGTAATCTTTTCTCTGAATCTGAAACTTCGTACCTCTTTTGGAAACCCTTGTAATGTAATTCTCTGTGATGTAAAATATGATGGTGATTGTATCTCTGGACTCACCTTCGTGTGAGGTAACCTTATTTGATCCTGTGTATCGGTGGTTTATCGGGACGTTACCCGACAGGCCAAGGGATTATACCGTTTGAAGCACGTTGGAGCCCTCTGGAGTGGACTCGCGTACTTGAGCCGGTATAATTCAGGTTGGTTCTGCCACATGCTCAGAGGACTGTCCACTTGTCGGCATCGGATGGACAGGAGGTCACAGTCAGTGCTTCAGAGCCCTCTGGAATTCTTTGTCAGATGGAGGCTAGACCCACGGATGGTATTCGCGTGGTGTCCGAATTCCCGGATGTCTTTCCGGATGATTTGTCAGGTATGCCGCCTGATCACGACAGTGAGTTTTCTATTGATCTCTTGCCTAGCATAGCTCCTATTGCTAAGCGGCCCTACCGTATGGCACCTGTTGAGCATGAGGAATTTAAGAAGACTATCGACGAGTTACTAGCCAAGGGCTATATCCGTCGCAGCTTCTCTCCTTGGGCTTTTCCTGTTTTGCTCGTAGAGAAGAAGGATGGTGCGAAGAGGATGTGCTTCGATTATCGGGATCTGCATGCAGTCACCATCAAGAGCAAGTATCCATTGCCTCGTATTGAGGATCTCTTTGATCAGCTTCAGGGTGCTTGTGTATTCTTGAAGATTGATCTGCGTTCGGGTTATCACCAGCTGAAGATTCGTTCCGAGGATATTCTGAAGACGGCATTCACCTGCAAGTATGGGCTATACGAGTATACGGTCATGTCCTTTGTCTTGACCAATGCTCCGGCTTTCTTCATGCATCTGATGAACAAGGTTTTCATGGATTATCTGGACACCTTTGTGGTGATATTCATTGATGATATCCTGGTATATTCCAAGTCAGAGGCAGAGCATGAGAAACATCTAAGGCTCGTGTTACAGAGGCTCAGAGAGCACAAGCTGTATGCCAAGCAGCAAGTGCGAATTCTGGATTGACAAGATTCCGTTCCTCGGTCATGTCATGTCCAAGGGAGGTATTGCTGTGGACCCCGGAAAGGTGAAGGATGTACTGGACTGGGTGGTGCCGCAGACAGTGAAGGAAGTCCGCTCTTTTCTGGGCTTAGCAGGATATTATCGGAGGTTCATTGAGAATTTCTCCAAGATTGCGAAGCCTTTGACTTCCTTGCTAGAGAAGGGTGTGGATTTCTCTTGGACTGATGAGCGTCAGAAGGCCTTCGAGGAGCTGAAGAAGAGGTTGACTACGGCGCCAGTCCTTACTCTGCCAGACCAGAGCAAGAGGTTCACAGTGTATTGTGATGCTTCGAGGGATGGTCTTGGTTGCGTCCTGATGCAGGAAGGCAGAGTGATTGCTTATGCTTCGTGGCAGTTGCGCCGGCACGAGCTGAATTATCCCACTCATGATCTGGAGTTAGCCGCAGTTGTGCATGCTCTGAAGATATGGAGGCATTACTTGTTTGGGCAAAGGTGTGACATTTACACCGATCACAAGAGCTTCAAGTACATTTTCACTCAGAGTGTAACACCCTAATGTAATTTTCCCAAATTTTAATGAATTTATCTTGGCTCAAATAAAATTTCCAGGGCTTTCTCTAATTTATCTTGTATTTAAGGTAATTTTATAACACAAGAAAATAAAAGTTATTATAGGATCAACTTGTTTGTGCATTCATGCTGGAGCATTGTTTTCCTTGTGTTGAGTTTATAGGATTCGAATTCAAATTTATTTGAATTCAAATAGAATTGTTTGAATAGTTTAAGTGTGGGAAAAGAAAAGGAAAAGAAGAGGAAAGGAAAGCAGCCCAAACCTCTTGGGCTGGCTTTTTCCCCGCGGCCCAGCTCCCCCTCTTCCCCCCCGGCCCCCTCTCCTCTCTTTCTTCCGCATGGGCCACGCCCGGCCCACTTCCTTCCTCAGCCCGGCCACTCCACGTGCACCTCCCTCTCTTGCTGCCAACCGGGCCCCTCCTGTCAGCGCCTTCTCTTCCCCTTCCCCTTTCTTCTCCGGCGCGCAACGCCTCCCCGAGATCCCCGGCGAGCTTCTCTTCCCCGGGCCCGCACGCCATTGTGACCCCGCCGCCCTACAAAGGAGGCCCTGTATCACCCCTTACCCTAACCCTAGCCCTGCAACACCCGGAGACCCCCAGCGCCGCCGCCCCTTTTTCCTCCGCCGCGTTACACCCTCAGCCTCACCGTGGTTGAGCCGCTCCGCTACGCCTCAGACCACCACAACCCCCGCGCCCGCTTCCCCTCGCCATCCAGAAGCTTCCCGAGCCTAGCAATTGGATCCTACGCTTCTGCATCGCCGGGAATTCGTGACGAAGCTGCCGCCGGTATCCTACTCCGCCCCCGCAATTCTTCATTGCCGGTGATCCCCGAACTTCCCTAATCCCTCTGGCACCTTCGCAGGACTTCCACGCGTCGATCTACGGTGACCAGGAGCCCGGAGACCCTCGGCAACACCCCTCCCCACGAACACCGACCCGCCTCCGCCGCAGAACCTCGCTGCCGGCCATCTTCCACTGCAGCTCCGGCCACCGCAAGCCTTTGGTGAGCATCACGTCAACCTCCCGAAGCTTATGCGCTAGCTGTCGTAGCTTTTGGCTGGCCGTAGCATCCGGAACGCGCGCATGCCGGTGTTGTTCGCCGCCCCGAGCCGCCCTCACCGTCGTAATGCCCTAACCGTGCCCTAATCCACCGCCACAAGTGCCCAGATGTGTTCGCCGTGCCAATCCCTAGCTCCCAGGCTTGATCTTGTTCAAATCCGAGCCCGGACGGCCAAGATAGGTCAAGTCCGGCGTGTTTCCGGCGAGCCGCCGCCACGGGCGTGTTTCCGGCGAGCAATCGCCGCAGCCAGTGCCCGACTCCCCCGTCCCCTTTGTTTTGCACTGCCGGATCTTGATCCAACGACCCAGAATAGAACGTACCACTTCAGCCTGGTTGTCTTGCTAAAGAGCCCCTGCCCTTTTCGAAAACCAACCCGCGGTCCACCTGTAGTTCAAGAATATTTGCAGTTAGGTCCTATTTTATTCTTTTAGACCCCTAAGCTTCCTGGAATTAGGTCCCGCCATCCTAGCCATGAGTTTTAGCAAGTTAGACCCCAGATCTAGCGTTTAATTACGTTTAGACCCTCGATTTTTGCGCAGAACCCCTTAGAACTTCCTGTTTTCTTGCAGAAAGGTCCCTGGGCCTTGTTTTAGCCCTAGATTTTGCGTCTTAGCTCCGTTTTAGTTGGTTTTTGCGCTCACGCGATCGTTGTGATGCGTAGGATAGTTCTATCATAGTTTTGTGTGCTGTTTTTATTTAATGTTGTACTTTATCTTTTGTCTTTGTTTGTATGTATGTGTATGTATTGGACCATGTTTTGGCGTTGCGATCGTGAGTAGACGCTGAGCCTTTGGACGAGTACCAAGAGCCCCTTTCTGCAGAGCAGTCTGAGCAGCAGCAGGGGAACTTCGAGGAAGGCAAGTATAACATGAATATCCTATCACTTTTAAATACAATTTCATACTGCATTTTAATTCTGTATGCCTATAAGGATTTCCTAGCCACCTTATCCTTTATATATATACCTTGGGTTGCATTTGGTTAGTTGTGCTAGGTGCTGCGCTCTCCCACATCTTGGTCCTTTTTAATTAAATTTGATTAATGGTATATGCAACTTGATCCTGAGAGTGGTCCTCTGTGCTGTGTGCTTGAGCGGCTCACGTCTCCTTAAAAGATGTTTTATTAGAAACATGGTTTAGGAGGCCAGCATGGTGCTTAGTGCTTGGTTGGTCACTCTCCATAAGGATCGGTTCATAGAGCGACAACCTGGGACAACCGCGCAACCACAAGACTGGAATGGGACAGTCTAGACTTACTAATTAGGTCATTTTGGTTTGGGAGTAACTTACCTGCGGGGCAAGAGGGGTGGTAAGCTTCAATGGTCCCTGCTCCTCCGGCTTGGTCTGTGCTGTGTGTCTTGTACCCCTGTGAGGTGGGCCCCATCGTTGCTGATCCAGAAACCTTAGCGATTACACCTTACTAACGTAATCCTTTGTAACGGTCTCGTAGTGTGCTTGCTAGTCATCTCACCTAAGGAAGTGTGATGAACAACTAGCGTAGCTCACAACTTGTGGGTCAAGTTGTGCAACCTCTCGAGAGTGTAAAACTGATATATCAGCCGTGCTCACGGTCATGAGCAGCCCAGATCCTCCGTCTGATTAGTGGGGTTGTACCTTTGGTGGTTTGGCTTGGTTTCTTAGTAGTTTTATGCTTAATCTTGATTAATTATTATGTAACTTGGGCTATGGTAATTCATCCACTTGTAGTAATTAGCTTTAATAAAATTTGCCAAGATTAAAAGCTAATGCAGTTGAGTCAGCTAACCCTAGAGCCTCATAATTCGTGTTATACTTGTTGAGTACAAGTTGTGTACTCACACTTGCCTTCTCTACTCTCCTGTTCTTTCTAGGATATCTTCGACTGCTGCTTAGTACCAGGCGACGTGGAGGACTACATCAGCGGACTCAACGATTTCTAGGCGTTTGTCTCCCAGCCGACGTCCCTGTGGCACCCTGCTTTTCATGTATTTATTTTACGCTTCCGCATTCCTTAAACTGATTCTTGATTCAGTTGTAATAAAGATATTCATTTATAATTTATACGCTTTTATTTCGAGATACGTGTTGTGATATCTTGATGATTCTGTTGTATATATGCGTGACTTGATCCTGACGCATATATGATTGCTCGATTTATGTTCTTATAAATTGGGTGTGACACAGAGTGAGCTGAACATGCGGCAGAGAAGATGGCTAGAGTTGGTCAAGGATTATGACCTGGAGATTCACTATCATCCGGGCAAGGCCAATGTTGTAGCAGATGCTCTGAGCAGGAAGAGCTATGTTAACATGGCCGTGGCTTTTCAGATGCCTCAGGAGTTATGCGAGGAGTTTGAGCAGTTGAGTCTGGGTTTCTTGCATCACACCTCGAGTACATCATTCGAGGCAGAATCCACTCTAGAGGCCGAGATCAGGCAGCATCAGAAAGATGATAAGAAGCTGCAGGAGATCCGTGAATTGCTCAAGATTGGCAAAGCACCTCATTTCAGAGAGGATGATCAGGGTACCTTGTGGTACAAGGGTCGGATATGTGTGCCAGATGTGAAGGATCTCAGGAAGCTGATCTTGAGTGAGGCTCATGATACAGCATATTCCATTCATCTGGGCAGCACGAAGATGTATTATGACCTCAAGGAATGATTCTGGTGGTATGGAATGAAGCGTTCCGTTGCGGAGTACGTGGCTATTTGTGACACTTGTCAGCGTGTCAAGGCAGAGCATCAGAGACCAGCAGGTCTATTGCAGCCGTTGAAGATTCCAGAGTGGAAATGGGAGGAGATCACCATGGACTTCATCGTTGGATTGCCTCGTACTCAGAAAGGGTACAACTCCATATGGGTAGTAGTGGATCGGTTGACGAAGGTTGCCCACTTCATTCCGGTGAACACTACTTACTCCGATGCTGTACATCTCCATGATCATCTGTCTGCATGGTGTTCCGAAGAAGATCATATCTGACCGAGGATCTCAGTTCACTTCACGGTTCTGGGAGCAGTTGCATGATTCATTGGATACGAAGCTGCGTTTCAGTACCGCTTATCATCCTCAGACAGATGGGCAGACAGAAAGAACCAACCAAGTGTTGGAAGATATGCTTCGAGCCTGCGCTATTCAGTACGGTACCAGCTGGGATAAATGCCTGCCGTTTGCAGAGTTCTCGTATAACAATAGTTATCAGGCCAGTCTGAAGAAGTCTCCCTCTGAGGCCTTGTACAGTCGGAAGTGCAGGACTCCGCTGTATTGGGATCAGATTGGCGAGAGGCAGGTGTTTGGTCCGGATATTGTTGAAGAGGCAGAACAACTGGTACAGCAGGTGCACGAGAACTTGAGGGTCGCACAGACTCGCCAGAAGAGTTACGTGGATGTTCGTCGTCGAGATCTAACCTTTGCAGTGGGTGATCATGTGTACCTGAAGGTCTCGCCAATGAGAGGAATCTGCAGGTTTAACATGAGAGGGAAGCTAGCCCCTCGATACATCGGTCAATTCAAGGTGTTGGAGCGGAAAGGTGAGGTAGCATACCGCTTGGGGTTGCCTCCCAACCTCTCGGGAGTGCATGATGTGTTCCAGTGTCTCAGCTGAAGAAGTGCTTGAGGGTGCCAGAAGAACAAGCACCGCTAGAAGGGTTGGATGTGCAGGAGGATCTGACCTACACCGAACATCCGGTGAAGATTCTGGAGACATCTGAGAGAGTTACTAGAAATAAGAAGATCAAAATGTGCCGCGTCCAGTGGAGTCATCACACGGAGGATGAGGCTACCTGGGAGCGAGAAGATGAGCTGAGGAAGACATATCCCGATCTCTTTGCTAGCTAGCCTATTCGAATCTCGGGACGAGATTCCTGTAAGGGGGGTAGGTTTGTAACACCCTAATGCCAAATTCGAGGAATTATAATGGAATTAATTTGGCTCCATTAATTTTCTAAGGATTTAATGTGTTTAGTTTGCATTTAACCTAATTAAATTATGCAAAGAATTAAAATTTATTTTAGGTTCAACATGTTTGTGCATTCAAGCTGGTGCATCTCTTTTGTTTGTTTGAATGGTTAAGTTGGAATTCAAATCTCATTTGAATTCAAATAGGGTTGAGTTAGTTTGGAAAGGAGAGAGAGAAAAGAGAAGTCAGCCAGCAGCCCCATTCTTTTCCTTTTCCCCGCGGCCGATTCCCCTCGCTCGGCCCACATCGGCTGCGCCCTGCTTCTATCGGCCGACCTCCGCCCACATCGGCTGCCTAGCTCCACCTGTGCCGAGGCCCAGCTCATTCCACATCGGCCGATCTCCATTTCCCATCGGCCGATCCCCGCTTCCATCGGCCAGCCCAAGCCGTGCCTTCTTCCCTCTCTTTCTGGCTCTTGACCCTACCTGGCAGCGTCCTCTCCCCCTTTCCGTTCTTCCTCCCCAAACAGCCGGCCTCCCGAGATCTCCGGCGAGCCCTAGCGCTGGGCCCGCACGACGAGACCCCCCTGTATCCTTATCTCCACCCCGTGGCCGCCGCCTTCAACCCTAGCGCCGCCGCCCTCCTGCTCCGCTGCACTGCGCTCTCTGCACCACCGTGGGCACGCCACCCCGCTGCGTCCCAGCCCACGACAACCCCTGCATCCGCTTCATCTCATCGCCTAGAAGCTTCCCGAGCTCTGCAATTTGGCCCTGACCCTCTGCATCGTCGGGGATTCGCGAAGGAGCTGTCGCCGGTGAGTTGTTCCGCCATCGCGATTGCTCGCCGTCGATGCGCCTCGGGTTGTCTTAACCCCCGTGGCACCTCCACAGGCACCCCTTGAGGCGATCCAAGGCACCCAGCACCCCGGAGTCTGTCACACCCGATTTATTAAGAACATAAATCGAGCAATCATATATGCGCCAGGATCAAGTCACGCATATATACAACAGAATCATCAAGATATCACAACACATATCACGAATAACATTAATATAAATCGTAAATGAATTCTTTTATTACAACTGAATCAAGAATCAGTTCAAGGAAATGCGGAAGCGTAGAATAAAGTACATGAAGAGTAGGGTGCCACAGGGGTGTCGACTGGGAGACAAACGCCTAGAAGTCGTCGAAGCCGCTGACGTAGTCCTCCACGTTGCTGGGCACTGAGCAGCAGTCGAAGATATCCGAAATAAAACAGAAGAGTAGAGAGGCGAGTGTGAGTACAAACTAGTACTCAACAAGTATAACACAAACTATGAGGCTCTAGGTTGGCCGACTCAACTGCATTAGCTTTTAGTCTTGGCAAATTTTATTAAAACTATTTACTACAGTGGATGAATTACCATAAACCCGAATTGCATAAGAAATTAATCAATATTAATTAAGAACTACTGAGAAACCATCCAAACCAAAACCACTCGGGGAATCTCCCTAATCAAAGGTTGATAACCCCACTAATCAAAAGGAGGATCAGGGCCGCTCATGACTGTGAGCACAGCTGATATATCAGTTTTACACTCTCGAGAGGTTGCACAACTTTACCCACAAGTCGTGAGCTACGCTAGTTATTCATCACACTTCCTTAGGTGAGATGGCTAGCAAGCACACTACGAGACCGTTACAAAGGATCACGTTGGTAAGGTGTAACCGCTAAGGATTCTGGATCAGCGATGATGGGGCCCACCTCCGGGGGTACAAGACACACAGCACAGACCAAGCCGGAGGAGCAGGGACCATTGACGCTTACCACCCCTCTTGCCCACGCAGGTAAGTTACTCCCGAGCCAACACGACCTAATTAGTAAGTCAAGACCGTCCTATTCCAGTCTTGTGGTTGCGCGGTTGTCCCAGGTTGTCGCTCTATGAACCGGTCCTTATGGAGAGTGGCCAACCAAGCACTAAGCACCGTGCTGGCCCCCTAAACCATGTTTCTATCAAAAACATCTTTTAAGGAGACGTGAGCCACTCAAGCACACAGCACAGAGGGCCACTCTTAGAATTAAGTTGCATAAGACCATTAACCAAATTTAATTAAAAAGGACCAAGTGTGTTATAGCGCAGCAACCTAGCACAACTAACCAAAAATGCAACCCAAAGGATATATATATATAGGATATAAAGTGGCTAGGAAAGTCCTTATTGGCATACAGAATTAAAATGCAATACGAAATTTGTATTTAAAAGTGATAGGAGGTTCATGTTATACTTGCCTTCCTCAAAGTTCTCCTGCTGCTGCTCAAAAGCTTCAGAAGATGGTGGCTCCTGGTACTCGTCCAAAGGTACAGCGTCTACTCACGATCGCAACGCCAAAACATGGTCCAACACATACACATACATGCAAACAAGGACAAAAGATAAGAAACAGTATAACATTACATAAAAACAGCACACAAAACTATGATAGAGCTGTTCTACGCGTTACAACGATCGCGTGAGCGCAAGAATCACCTAAAACGGAGCTAAGATGCGAAATCTAGGGCTACAACAGGGTCCAGGGGCCTTTCTGTAAGAAAACAGAAGTTCTAAGGGGTTCTGTGCAAAAATCGAGGGTCTCAACGTAAATAAAGGCTAGACATAAGGTCTAACACGCTAAAACCTTAGGGCTGGACCGCGGGCACTAAAACCGGAAAGCTCAGGGGCAAAAACGATAAAGACAGGACTAAAACGTAAATACTTTTGAACTCAAGAGTACTGCGGGTTGATTTCTCCAAAAGACAGGGGCTCTTTAGCAAGAAAACCAAGCTGAAGCGGTATCCTTTATTCTGGATCATCAGATCTATTCCCAACGGCCTGGATTAGATCCCTCTCGCGAAGGGGTACGCGCGGTTCTCGCCCGTTGGATCTCGATCCTACGCTCCGGACTCCCTCTTCCCACAGATCTAATACAGCGCGGTGGATCCGGAATGGACGGCTCAGATTTAAAACAAGGGCGAACCGGTACGGGGAAGTTCCATCCGCTGGATCACGATCTTACGGCTCAGATCTAAACAACACGCGATCTAATCTCGCCCACTCGTTACAGATCGAACGCTCAGGGGTTTTTGGCTGTAGAGGAAGGCGGTGCTACTGTTCCGGCGACGCATTCCGCGGCGGTGCCTCGCCGGCGCTGGCCAAATCCATCCTCCGAGGGCCTATTCAAGCGGGGCCCGAGCCTAAGAGGACCAGAGGGACACGGCGGGCGCTCCTGGGGGCTCAGTGCAGCTGGCCGGAGCTCGTGCGTGACCTGTGCTGGCGAGGGGCGGCACTGGTCGCCGTTGAGCAGCGCGGTCGGGGTTCCGGCTCGAGTTTGAGCCAAGCCTGGCACGGCACAGCACCAGCGCGACCCCAGGAAACCACTAAGGGTCTTAGCACGGGCATACGGCACAGGAGGAGGGCGGTCGACGGGAAGGGTCTTACCCGCGGCGGTGAGGGGAGGTTGGTGCTCGTGGAAGGAGGCCTTGGGGCTGCGCTGCAGGGCTCCTGGTACCTTGGCCAGTGGCGCACGCCGACGGGGAAGATCGTGCCGAGGTTAACGGCCCGAAGAGGTGACGGCAAGGCGGATTGCGGCGGCGGCTCAATCCTCACCCGTGGCAATGTTGGGTCAAATCCGACGCAGAGGCTCGGGCTCGGGTGTGCTGGAGGTTGGCGGTGGCTTAGGGTGGCCCGAGAGCAACTACAGATAAGAAGAGGGGGGGGGGGGAATGGCCGCCTCGGCGTGCGGATCAACCGAGCAGCGGAGCTCCCGCTCCTCACGGGGTTGTTGCGGCCCGTCCCGATCCGATTGCGGCCGAGCTTCTAGAAGAGTCCAGGCGGGGGATAATTGCGGCGGGATGGGCCCAGGGGGGAGCAGTGAGGCGGGGCCACACCCAGGAACGGGTGGCCGGGCCGGCGGGGAGAAAATAGGGGAGGCGGGGGATCCGGCGCTAGGAGGAAGGAGAAAGGGAAAGCGCCGACAGGTGGGGTCGGGCGACCAGTGAGAGAGAAGAGAGGGCACGGCTTGGGCTGAGGGAAGAAATGGGCCGGGCTGGCTGAGCGCGGAGGAAAGGAAGGGAAGAGAGGGAAAGAGCCCGGCTGGCAGTTGGGCCGGCATGGCCCACGCGGGGAAAAGAGGGGAAGGAAGGGAGAGCTGGGCTGGGCCACGGGTTTGGGTTGCTTCCTTTCCTTCTTCTTTCCCTTTTCTTTTCTATACTCAAACATTCCAACAAAACTATTTGAATTCAAATGAATTTGATTTCAAACCCTATACATTTCATACAAATAAACAATGCTCCAGCATGAATGCACAAACAAGTTGATCCTATAAATTTTTTTTTTTACTTTCTTACATGTTAAGTTACTTTAAATGCCACAGAATTAAAGAAAACCTTGGAAATTTCATTTGAGCCAAAATAAATTCGTTAAAATTAGGGAAAATTACATTAGGGTGTTACAGAGTCCCTCTGCGCCGATCTTCCCCGCGAGCCTCGACTACTTCCGCCGCTCGGACCTTGCCGCCAATCACCCTGCGCTATCGCTCCGGCCGAATCAAGCCCTCGGTGAGCATCAGCATGTCCCCCTGGTCCTTTGCGCTAGATGTGGTAGACCTTTAGCTCTCTCTTAGACCGGAACGCCGCACGCCGGCGATGCACCGCCGCGTAGACCCGCCCCGTCGTCGTGCGTGTCGCCTGAGTCTTTACCGAGCCCCGCCTTAGCCCTAGGTGGTTTACCCATGTCACGCTGAACCTCCTAGACCCAGGCTCGAGTTGTTTTGATCTCCGGAGCACTGAGATCGGCCAACGCCGGCGAGGCGCCGCCGCGGAGACCGGACTCCGGCGACCACGCCGCCGCTCCGAGCGCCCCTTTAGCCCGAGCCATCATATCTAGATCTAGTGGCTCAGAATAGAAGATACCGGTTCGGCCTGCCAGATTTGCTAAAGAACCCCTGCGCTTTTCAAAAATTAACCCGCAGTCCTATGTCATTCAAAAGTATTTGCAGATAGGTCCTGTTTTTATCTTTTATGCCCCTGAGCTTCCTGGAATTAGTGCCCGCCATCCTAGCCTTGAGTTTTAGCAAGTTAGCCCCTGTGTCTATAGTTTAATTAGGTTTAGGCCCTTAGTTTTTGCCCAGAACCCCTAGAAGTTCTATTTTTCTCGCAGAAAAGCCCCTGGACCTTGTTTTCGCCCTAGTTTTCGCGTTTTAGCTCCGTTTTAGTTAGTTTTCGCGCTCACATGATCGTTGTAACGCGTAGAACAGTTCTATCATAGTTTTGGGTGCTATTTTTATGTAATGTTGTACTGTTTCTTATCTTTTGTCTTTGTTTGCATGTGTGTGTATGTGCTGGACCATGTTTTCGCGTTGCGATCGTGAGTAGACGCTGAGCCTTTGGACGAGTACCAGGAGCCCCTTTCTGCGGAGCAGTTTGAGCAGCAGTAGGAGAACTTTGAGGAAGGCAAGTATAACATAAACATCCTATCACTTTTAAATACAATTTCATACTGCATTTTAATTCTGTATGCCTATAAGGACTTCCTAGCCACCTTATCCTTTATATATATACCTTGGGTTGCATTTTGGTTAGTTGTGCTAGGTGCTGCGCTCTCACCCATCTCAGTCCTTCTTAATTAAATTTGATTAATGGTATATGCAACTTGATTCTGAGAGTGGTCCTCTGTGCTGTGTGCTTGAGCGGCTCACGTCTCCTTAAAATATGTTTTTGTTAGAAACATGGTTTAGGGGGCCAGCACGGTGCTTAGTGCTTGGTTGGCCACTCTCCATAAGGACCGGTTCATAGAGCGACAACCTGGGACAACCGCGCAACCAGAAGACTGGAATGGGACGGTCTTGACTTATTAATTAGGCCATTTTGGTTCGGGAGTAACTTACCTGCATGGGCAAGAGGGGTGGTAAGCTTCAATGGTCCCTGCTCCTCCGGCTTGGTCTGTGCTGTGTGTCTTGTACCCCTGGAGGTGGGCCCATCGTTGCTGATCCAGAAACCTTAGCGGTTACACCTTACCAACGTGTCCTTTGTAACGGCCTCGTAGTGTGCTTGCTAGTCATCTCACCTAAGGAAGTGTGATGAGCAACTAGTGTAGCTCACGACTTGTGGGTAAAGTTGTGCAACCTCTCGAGATTGTAAAACTGGTATAGTAGGCGTGCTCACGGTCATGAGCGGCCCAGATCTTCCGTCTGATTAGTGGGGTTTATCCTTGGTTTGGTTTTCAGTAGTCTCATGATTAATTTTGATTAATTATTATGTAACTTGGGTTATGGTAATTCACCCACTTGTAGTAAATAGCAAAAGCCAAGATTAAAAGCTAATGCAGTTGAGTCAGCTAACCTTAGAGCCTCATAATTCGTGTTATACTTGTTGAGTACAAGTTGTGTACTCACACTTGCCTCTTCCCCTCTTCTGTTCTCTTTGGGATATCTTCGACTGCTGCTCAGTACCCGGCGACGTGGAGCACTACATCAGCGGACTCGACGATTTCTAGGCGTTTGTCTCCCAGCCGACGTCCCTATGGCGCCCTGTTCTTCATGTATTTATTTTACGCTTCTGCATTCCTTGAACTGATTCTTGATTCAGTTGTAATAAAGATATTCATTTATAATTTATACGCTTTTATTTCGAGATACGTGTTGTGATATCTTGATGATTCTGTTGTATATATGCGTGACTTGATCCTGGCGCATATATGATTGCTCGATTTATGTTCTTATAAATCGGGTGTGACAGAAGGAGAAGCACTTCTAGGCCGTATCCTAGAAAACACCTCATTTACCAAGCCCCTTCCAGCTTATGAGCCATCAAGCTAAGAGGAAGTTCCGTTGGTTGAATCTAAACTCCTTTTGCTAACCTTCCTAGAAACAACCTCCAAACCTTCCCCCGAACCTAGAACACTGGAGGAAGAAGAAATTCAACCTCTAGAGTTCCCTTTCAACATCGAGGAGAACTCATTTCGAAACTTCGGAAACACCTGATGTGTCCCCATCAAAAGAAACCTCCAGTTCCGGTATCCCCTTTTGATCCTCTCGATAAGGCTTCCCTTAAAGAGACCACAAGGGGTTGACAACTGTCATGAGCAGTGAATGGCTACAAGAAGGGGAATTTTCCTCTGAAGCAATTCAAATTCATACCCCCTCCTTAACCATCCAATGCTTCCTCCAAGGAACTGCACTCGCAGCTCTCTATAATCCCATGGTTGGAGCGAACATCATTTCCGCCTCTTTTGCTCTTGACCATCTAGGCAAAAATTCTTTCTTTCAAACCACGAAAACCTTCCGAATCTCACCATGCTCCATCATAGAAGGCCTTGAGATCACCCTAGATTTCCATGTCTTCGAAGTCCAAGACTTCAAAGTTCTAATAGGGCATCTCGTTGAGAAGCTGTTCCTAGAGGTATCCCCACTAGGAACCCTTGACGTAACCCTTGGAAGAACCTATTCCATGCCAATCTCACGATCCAGGAATGCAGTTTCTAATCCTCTCCCCCAAGAGGAGCCGCTTGAGGAACTGTTAGCAGTTTCACCCTTCAAAACCCTTGTAACATCCGTAGAAAAAGATGCTAAACTCTTTATCCAAGAGGAAGATGATCTAGGGGAGGCTCTTGGAGCTACCCACGCACGAACGGTCAAGATGTCCACCAAACGAGCTGAAACCCCTTCCTTCTGGCCTCTGCTATGCTTTCTTGAACGAGGATACCAAATCTCCCATCATCATTAGTGATAAACTTTCTGATGAGGAAACAGCCAAGCTAATAGCCGTTCTAGAAAAGCATAGGCCCATCTTCGAGTACTCACTCTAGGACCTCAAGGGAATCAGTTCTACCCTTTGCACCCATCGCATCCCAATAGACCCAGCCAGCAAACCTTATAGGGAACCTCAGTGTAAGCTGAACAACATGATGAGGGAAGTCGTTAAGGCAAAGGCCCTTAAGCTCTTGCACACCGGGATCGAGGAAATCAAGGAAATCAAGAACATTCTGCAAAAGACGATCGATGAAATAGGAAAGGGATGGAAAAATAAGCTACCTGATGTAGTCTGGGCATACAGGACAGCATACAAAACTCCCATTGGCATGTCACCGTATCAGTTCATCTATGGCAAAACATGTCATCTGCCAGTCGAGCTAGAACATAGGGCCCATTGGGCCATCTGGCAGTGGAACATGGACATCCGGAAGAAACAGAAAAATCCAGCTTGCAGAGTTGTAAGAGTGGAGAGAGAAGGCTTACCATAGTGCCAAGATCTACAAGGAAAAACCAAAAGATACCACGACAAGAGGATCAAGCCCAAGGACTTCAAGGCTGGAGACAAGGTACTAATGTTCAATTCCAGGGTTAAGCTCTTTGGAGAAGGAAAACTTCGCAGCAAGTGGAAAGGACCATACACCATCATTAGCACATCTTCACATGGAGCAATCACACTCCAATATGATGATGGTAAGATTTTCAAGGTAAATAGTCAACATTTAATAGTTTTCCACACACCCTTTAATTCAAACGAAGAGGTAGATGTTATTAATTTGATAGATTTCAATGCTATGCATCTTCCCTCCAACAAAAAGAGCTCAAGGCCACAACTTTCATCTAGACACCAGCCTTCTTAGCCATCCTGTCTTTTCAATCCGGGCACATAATTTCCCTTCCAAATTTTGTTTCCCTTCATTTGGAATGTGCCCCCTTATTTCAATTCAATAAATATTTGCACTCCCTGGTATCCAAACCAGCAGAGTTTTTGCCTCTAGTTTGTCTTTGTTTCAAATAAATTAGGTACAGAAACAAGTGTGTTGAAGACATCTTTGAAAAAAAAGAGCCGCACAAACCAGCACCGTGCAACACACCAGGATTGGGGACCAGACGGCCCACAAAGGGGTCGGTCAAACCAATGGTTCAGCCGAACCCCTAAGGAGCCCATCCAGCCCCTGCTTCATCAACCACACTGGTTTGCGCTTTACTCCCTCGCATCTCCTTCCTTTAAAAATATAATAACTCTAAAATTTAAATAAAAATAAAAGGCCTTTTACACTCCATGCGCTTCCATGAACAAATTTGCACACTCTTTATTCCTCGCTTTCACTTTAGTCCTTGTGAACAATTATCTCCTTCCTTGGTGAGGACTTAAAATAAAAAGAGTGATTCAAGAGAATAATTTGAGGAGCAAGACTATTTCTTTGTTTCAAAATCAAAAGCCCAAGTTTCTAAGAAGGAAGAGCTAGGAACCTAAAGTCTGCATTGTTCCATTCTTCAATTACCCAAGAAAGCATGGTAGCCACACAAAAGTTCACAAAGACTGGAGGAAGTTTGGAATAACTTGTATGCAGGTTACATCAAAGGAGTTGCATCCACCTTGGTCCTCAAACCTTTACTCGAGGATGAGCAAAGGATTACGTGCGGGGGTGTTGTTGATGGTCCTTAAGTTCTAAAATCAACCGTCAACATCTGCATCTTTCAGTATTAAAATAATCACCAAACGTAGCTAGGGCTTAATTCTAATTGGTTCCACAAGTTTTGGTGAATTATGATTTGCAGGCACCCACAAGTGAAACACAAGCGAAAACACAAGTGAACGCAGAAGATTCACACAAAAAATTCCGACCTACGTCTCACTTACAAGAAGGGCCCACCAAATAGGCCAAACCGACGTTCCATGGCACCAACACCGAAGGGATGAGGCAAGGGCCCACGTATCAGCCTGCTGAGCAAAGGCGGTGGCTGGGGGACCCACCTAGGGATCGGCCGACTCCTACGGTCGGCCGAGTAGTCAAGGTAGTCGGCGATGCAAGCTGAAGTCATGCCGAGTAGTCGTTGTAGTCGGCAACGCAAGCTGGAGTCGTGCCGAGTAGGTGAAGAGTAGTGACAGCTGCGGTACACACCGTAACTTGATGGAGATCGGCGTACAGGGCGATACAAAGTTGCGCATCCTTCTTGAGCAGATGGCATCGGACATTGGATGGGAATCAAATTGCATGGACTCCAGGTAGACAGGAGCCGCGTTTCATAACCCGAATAGGAGTCGGGTACGCTCTTCCTCCAGATCGGATTCCATCCGACCTGAGAAGTCCTGGTGTAGCAGAGTCGAAGTCCCATTGAGAGCGGACTCCTCCTCGATCTCCTTGGCTAGGTCAAGGAGCATGGGAGCGAGGCCCCTTCAGTAGCATAGAGTACTAGTAGTAAATGGAGCGTTACTGGAAGTATGGGAACGAGGCTCCTTCAGTAACATAGAGTACTAGTCATGAACTAGTAAACGGAGCGCTACTAGAAGTATGGGAGCGAGGCCCCTTCAGTGACATAGAGTACTAGTCGGAAACTAGTAAACGGAGCATTATTGGAAGTATGGGAGAGAGGCCCCTTCAATAACATAGGGTACTAGTGGGGAACTAGTAAACTGAGCTTTATTGGAAGTATGGGACCGAGGCCCCTTCAGTAACATAGAGTACTAGTTGGGAAATAGTAAATGGAGCGTTACTGGAAGTATGGGAGTGAGGCCCCTTCAGTAACATAGAGTACTAGTCAGGAACTAGTAACTGAGCATTACTGGAAGTATTTGATAGATAATCATGTAGATGCTTTATTTGATTAATTAATGGGTTTCACTAGTCATTGCCAAACGAGGCAACCACTTTTGGCAGTCACATGACTCGGCTGTGATAGGGTTTCCTGAGCTTAGCCTTGAATAAATTGAATCATTTTCTTCTTTTTGGTGCCTATCCCTACTGGCCCCATCCTTAGCCCCCGACCATTGGTAAAAAAGGCTTGTGACATGAGGAATAGGTGACAAGAGAACTGCTGGAAAAAGGTTGCACTAATTAGGTTGGACGTTCATTGGGCACGTCTGAGAGTAGTATAGCAAGGAAGTCATGATTAACTCGAATAATAAACATAAATGGCGACCGTGACTAAGTGGTAAAAAGGGGTGCTTTTAGTTTATGGAGCCCCTTGTTTCGAGATATAGTCCCAAAACAGTGGTTAAACAAATGAAACACCTAAACGACCCTCAGAAAACCTCCTTGAATCGGGTCCTTAATTTATGAATAAATCATTATTCGGGTAGTCCCGTCACCTTTCTTCGTAGTCTTTGTTGAGTGGCGGAGCTCCTAGGGCCCTCCGAAGGGTTTGACATTCGAAGGTGGAATGCTTGCTCTTCGGGTGCTATGAGCATCGCTTGTGGAGAGCCTCCTCGAATCGTTCCTTCGAGCTGAGGGTTTTCTTTCTTCAGGTTGGTTGTTCCCCGACTTCTAGCCTGCGTTTCTGAGTTGTGCCCAGGTAGTCGAGGGGGATATGATAGTTGGTGGGGCTGTAGGCCTCCACCTCATCGCGCTCCTGCTGCCTGGCGATGATGACGTTGCGGGCGTCCTGGCCGGTATTGATGATAGTGCGGAGGTCGCTTGTGGAGCAATCGTAGAGGTTGCTAGGCTGTTGTTGCTACTGTTCTGGTATGCGCTGCATGCGTGCAGCACGCTTAGCATTCCTGAGCTTATGTCGCTCTTTTCGAACATTGTCTTCATCTTTGATCTTCACGGTTCCCATAGTGTTGAGAGCATGTACAGGTAAATCGTGATGGGCGAGTGCCCCCGCTGTGTCTGGGTCTGGACCGGGTGTGTTGGGGAGGTAGTCGTCGTCGTTGATGTAGTAGTTGTCCAATTGAACATACTTCAATTCTTCACTATCTTCGTCGACATGAATCATGAATACCTCATGATTTGGTGTGAAGCGTTTGATACTCGCAGCCCAATCTTCTTCATCGTTGGATGAAGCGAGAGGTCTGCCTTCTTGGAACAGGAGTTCACCAGAATCGATAATGGATCGTGGTGGGCTTGATTCAAGAAATTTGGAGGGGTTTCTACCCTTCCAATGCTCAAGCTTGCCCGACCGAGATGATCCTCTTGCCAACCTCTTCCAGCTGCCTATTATAGGTGTTGCGTGAGTAGCCGAATCCAAACGGTTGTCGTAAACGGTAGCCCCCAACTTCCGGTGGCTTCTTCTTCTCTGAGTTGCAGCAGGTGATCGAAGTCCTCTTCCAATGTGGAGAGGTTCTTGGGCAGGACTTCCTCAGACCGAATTAGACTTGGTCCGGGGTTTTTGAGTTTGTCGATGAAGTCGTCGAAGTCACGATCGAATGACTTCGGCTCCCTAGGGTTGATGTGCTAAAGGGTGGTTTTTGTGAGATTGATGCACTCTACGATAACTTGGTCGACTTGGTCGATGCCGGAGAAGATGTCGTCGGTGGTGATAAGAGGATGGTGAGGAGTCTCAGGGTGGTTCCATGTCGAGGACGTCGGGTCAGGCTGATGGAGAGCGGCTTCCGTGAGCTTGATGCATTCGGTGATGCCATCGTCCACCTAGTCTATCCTGGCAATTAGATTGTCAGGACTGATCGATGGGCGAGGGTTTGCCTTGATATGACTTGCATAGCTTCCAATTAGATCGGAAAGTTCGATCCCGCCGAGATTGTCAGCAAGATTATCGATGTTGCATCTGGATGTCGGAGCAGATGCCTCTGGCTTCTTGGAGTTAGCTAGGTGGTTTTTGAAACCGCTTGATCCATTGGCGATGCAGACCCAGGAGCCGAAGGTGAACGTGGTGCCCTCGTCGGGCACGACGCTGGTGAAGTTGAAAGATGCCATCGAGTTCTTCGGTGGATGCTCGATAAACACCCCTACCTGGCGCTCCAGCGGTCGGTGTTTAACCTCCAAGCCCACTGAGGGATATCCCCGAGGTGGTAGATTGTAGGTGGGGTGTCGCGAGATCAGGAACTCAAAGGTGCAAGGAACACAAGATTTAGACAGGTTTGGGCCGCCGAGAGTGTAATACCCTATGTCCTGTGTGGTGGTTTGTATTGCCTTAGGTGTTGATATTTTAGAGGGGGTCCCTGCCCACCCTTATATATTCTGGGGGGCAGGGTTACACGGAAGTCCTAGCCAAATACGAGCTTAGGAGTCCTACCCGAGTACTACTTAGATAGTTTCCTTTTGTTCCAACTAGTTCTACTATGCTACGAGTAGTTACAACTGATGTAGGGCGTGGGCCATATCCCATCCTTTATCTTAAAATACGTACGCCATGTGCGCAGTCCCGTGGCCCAGGGTCTGACACTTGATGGAGGATTGACTTTCTCTATGAATTCTATATGGCATGAGAAATTCACTTGCTTGAGACTAGCCAACAAACAATCAAAGGAAACAATAGTCTCAAGCTAGCAAATATATGATCCAATATTTTTCTTCAAAAAACACACTTCTAGCATCTAGAAAAGATTTTTCATAAAGATTATTCTAATATCACTCAAAACATGTGCAAGATGTCAATCTAAGTTACGAGAATCCAAGATATTTAATTTACTCTTCAAAGTACAAAACTTTTGATCATCAAGTGATATGGTGAAGATATCAACTTGTTGTTTATCGGTGCTCACATGCTCAATGCGATATCTTCTTTGGCCTCTTGGTCTCTCAAGAAGTGGTGTCTTATGTCTATGTGTTTGGTTCTTTAGTGGTTCATGGGATTGTTAGCTAGCTTGATGGCACTCTTGTTATCACACAAGAGTGGAATCTTACTAAACATAAAACCAAAGTCACTCAAAGTGAACCTCATCCAAAGTAGTTGTGCACAACAGGCGCATGCAGCAACATACTTGGCCTCGGCGGTGGATAGGTGTTGTGTATTTTAGCGATGTGCAAATAAATCTGCAAGCATACGGATACCGTTGTAGCTTTCTGTTGTCGGTCAAAACCCACCGGCGAGCAGCGATAGGCAACACGAGGAGCCGGGAGGCTCCCGGGACTGCTGGTGGATCCCGGTCCCTCAGTCAACGGCCCGAGATCCGGCACACGTCCTGGCTTCTGGATCGCTAGGCGTGCCACCTGACCTTGTACCTGATCAGGAAGGTGTTATGTGTTAGTTTCTTGCATGCACAGACACATGTAAACATTAGTCCGAGCCGTGGTCGGCTCATCGGATGTCTCCCGGTATCGGCTGTAAAGAGCCGATTGTGTTCAATACCGGATTGGATCTATAAATGAAGCAAATATACCCGATGGTAATATAAATCTTGCTCTGTAAACATTAAGCTAATCCAATCTACGACAATTAAAGCCTTCACTGTGTAATGGAACATCCTACACGTAATTGAGCCTAACAAAACAACAACCTAAACAGAGGCCTAAAAACCAACCAAAAGCCGATTCCCGGAACAATCCTTTTTTAAGCTGTCATAAAGTACCAAGCATACTGCCGGAACATTCAACCCGTTTGAAGGGCCTAATCAAACAGATGTTAAACTGAATCTTCGGTTGACAAAGTTTAACCGTAATAGATTGGATCTACTAAATGAGAACAGAGCAAAACGCCATCCCTATACTCGAGATTGAATACAAGGGTGGCTGAACGTTCATAGATAACAAGCAAAGCACGATCAAAGCATGAAAGAGCTGATGCTACTCTATAAACGTCAAGATAACTAGTGCTACTCATCATCAATAACACTTCAGAACGAGAAACATGAAAGGTAAACAAGCAAGGACATTGCTGCCCCGATCACGCAAGGCGTGATCGGGGCCGCATAGCACTTGCCCGAGAAACCCTAAAACAGGAGTGGCGATGCGCTGAGAGTTATTGGTGAATGATTGATTGATTCCAATTGTTTACGCAGGATACATATTTATAGTCCGTAGACTTGCCTTTCCTAACCAATTCTAACTAAACACGACACAAATCTTAACTATCTCTGTCTAAACTGTTTAAACATGCATACCTATCTAGATACACAGCCAACATTGGCCCAAAACACCTGCATAGGGTCTGATCCGCAAGCCCATTATAACTATCCTTCAAACCCATCCTGCTCCACGGCCCACTTTCTGGACGCCTAAATTATAGCGATAACACATGCCCCCTGGTTTCGGCAATAATTATTCCGAAACCATTTCCGCTTTAATCACCTCATCTCTTCGACTTCCGAAATCCGTACAGAGACGTGCCTCTTCAACTTCCAGGGGATATGACTGCTCTGCATCAGGCTTCTTGGAAACCGTTATAGTGCTGATTCACCTTCCACTTCACCTTTATAAACCTACCCCCGGCAACTTTTTCTTAATCGTCTTCTTTCTTCAGCCATTAGCAACCACATCTAACCTGATTTTTCTTCCTCTTGCAATGGCTTCTTCCTCTTCCTCTACCTCTTCTGCCATCTCCTTTGAATCTGAATCCTCCCTAGAGCCTACTCTAGAATATGATCCGATAGCCACCTACGAGATCCTTGCCCCCTTGCATTGGGATGCGGGGGAATGGGACTTCCAATCTTGGTCAGAGGATGACAAGTCCTTGACCGACGGCGAGGATCTCCTGCTACTCCTTGGTGACGAGCTGGAGGAAGATGACGAAGACGGTCCATCCTGGGAAGAAGAGCTCTCCACTTCGGAAGAAAAAGCCGATTCCTCCTCAACCGAAGAAGATTCGGTAATAGGAAACTTCCTCCTTGGCGGGTCATCAGAAGATGCCGCTGAGGACGATGAAGAAACTGAAGATGACGGCAGCTTCACCAGCAGCAGCTGCGGAGATGATGATAGCAACGGCAACAGCAACAGTGATGATAGCGACATCAGCACGGCTCCGCCAACCAAGCGCCGCAAGATCTCAGGCGTCTACTGGTGGTAAACTGTAGCACCAAGCCGATAGATCGGCTCTAGGAGCAATCGGCTCCTCTTTTGTACTTACTCCCTTATTGTAAATAAGATCTTCTTTTTAACCGTGATTTCTTTTTAAAAGCTGATCTGTTAAAAGCCGATGGCAACGCATCGATCCCCTTCCTCAACATATGCCGATCCGGATTCGAACCGGTTCTTCAATTCATTTCATTTTCTGCCTGAATCCAGATCCTTCTCCAAAATAGATCTCTGAAGATTCCCCAAATCCAGGTTACTTTCCAAAACCCCTTTGCTCATAAACCCTAGCCACAAAATTCTCCCCTGAGCCTCAGAATACGCGCTCAATCTTGCGCCGCCAACCCTAGATCTATTCCCTAAGTCCTCGACCTTCATCAAGGTTTCTGATGGCGGAGTCTTCGAACACTGACGTGAATGTCTTTGGTCTGAAGGTAAAACTCCGACCTTTGTTAATTTAATGCAGTAATCACGAGATTCCCCATGCTATTAAATGACCTTTCTTCGATTATTTTGGCTTTCGTGGATTTCTTTAGGCTTCCGATATGCTCTTGCTGCATCCTTCTTCCCCCAATTCTTTCTGTCTTGGGCCTCGTTCCTACGAAAAGCCCATAGATCTAATTTCTTGTGAGGCTAATCAAATCCCATTCGTGAGCCAAAACATAGATCTAGACTCCTGGTCCGACAGTCTTCGTGCCTGGCCGAACCCTCCCGAGGGCTGGGTGACTTGGTATAACAGGGTGGCGAACACTTACCAGCCTACATGGGAATCCATAAGGATAGCCGATGCTTTGTCTCTATCTCTTTTCCCTCTTGAAAATAATGAGAACCTTCTAAAGACCCTCGGCTATTTTTGGTCCGATGTCTTGAACTGTTTTCTCTTTGGACATGGTCCGATGACTCCAACTCTTCTGGACGTGATGATGATCACTGGTCTGGACATCTCATCATCCTGTCCTTCTGCTTATAGACTATCTGAAGTCCCTTTCAAACTGTCTTCCAAAGCAGAATGCACGAACTGGGCCGCATATCTAAATCAACACCAAAAAACCAAAGGCCCTGTGACAGTGAAAGAACACACAACTTTCTTGAACCTTTGGTTAGAGCACTTCCTCTTCTGTTGACCTTCCCTTGCTCCAACTAAAAATTACCTTCCTCTAGCGTACGAGTTGGCCAAAGGTCACACTGTTGGCCTTGGTAAATTGTTCCTTGGAGAAATTTACAGATACCTTCATCTGATGTCCTTGAGCCTTCTTTCCCGAAAAAACTTAGAACTGGCGGTCCCTGGTGGTTCCTCCAGCTGTGGGCTCATCTTTATTTTCAAGATTTCATCCCAAACTTCCCCCCTCTGGCCAACAATTCTTTTCCGGATCAAAGTGGGAGGCAAATCCGATGCACCAGCTTCGGCCAGGCCTTGTATAGTCTCCCTGGCGGCAAGTTGAATCCTTCAGATGCCTCACAATGGTTTAGGATTTTCTACAAGTGCCTGGACAACCCAATCTTCCTCCCCTATGCTGAGTCTGAAATCTTTGAGAGCTCGGCCACGTTCCGGTTGGCTGACTTTGCCGATGATGTTGACACCCGGTGCCTGTATTCTATCATGATTCGCCCTTGCCTCCTCCCAGTTGGCATGAGCACTTCCAACCGGATCATCAAATCGGGATACGAGTTTTACCAGCCGGTTGCAACAGCCTGGCAATTTGGTCTTGGGCAAGTTCCCCCACACTTTCTCCTTCATCATTTGACATCAAACAGGGTAGACCTACCTAACGCCGTCACCACCCAAAGATGCTACAGCCTGTTTTCAGATCTTTTCATCCCAATTCCTGTTGACCTCACATTCATTTCTTCGGCTGTTGGCTTTGAGGATTGGTGGTTGATGTGGAAGACCCATGTCTTCCAGAGAGCCCTGGGGCTAATGCTGCAGCAGATTCATGCTGAGTATGAAGTCCCTGAAGAAGAGGTATTACCATTCGCCCATCGGTCCTCCTTTTGACTTCGCTGAATCCCTTTCTGATTCCATTTACTCTTTTTGCAGTAGGAGGATGGCTCAGAGCCCAAGAACGATGATGGGTCTAACTTTCAGTTTTTGCCAGTTGCCCCTGTGGTTCTCTTTGGCAAAAACGCAGCTCCCCCTTCAAAAAGCATCATGCGGATCCAGCCCAGCACCACGAAGTTGACCCCCAAGCGGAAACAGTCTTCTGACGTTGTTGCCCCCCGAGTCCATACTAAGACGAGGAAGATGCTAGTCAGAAAAATCCAGAAGGAAGCTGGGCTGTCTTCTACCGGTTGCTGGCCAGGTTTGGATCACCCCTCTCGTAGTTAGCCTTCTGCACATGCACATTTTATCTTGATTACGCTCCCCTTTCTTGCAGTCCGTCGTTGTGGACATTTCCAATGGGGAGGAACCCGCATGCCAAAAAGACTCAACTCCAGAAGCTCTAGAAGATTTTCTAGCACCAGTCAGCGCTTTGGTTGCCCTTCAAAATCCCAACCCAAAAGCCCTGGAAGGCCCTGCGATGCCGGTTGATGCTCCGGTCACCATTCAAGGTCTGCATGAGCCGATTGTTGCCGCGTCGGTCGTTAGCTCCTTTCCGGAAGAGCCAGCTGTCGCTTTATCGACTGCCAGTCTTTCCCCGAAAGGGGCGTGCCTGCAAGAGCTGACCGCCGCTTCATCGGCTGTCACCCCCCTTCTGAAAGGATGAGACCCCAAGAGCCGACCATCGCTTCTCCCGCTGTCACCGCTCCTCCTCCAGAAAAGACGCATCCTCAGGAGCTGATCATTGCTTCATCGGCTATCGCTATTCCCCCTGGACAGGTATGTTTTACCACTAGATCATTTTCATCCTTTTCTGTGCTGCTCTACTCACATGCCTCCCTTCAGGGCCTGAACCTCTCGAAGTTGCTTGCGTTTGATCCTGCATCTGTTGGATCAGCCATATTAGAAGTCAATGATCCTCAACCGGAATCGACCAGAGTCGCCAGTCAGCTTCTCCGTGTGAAGGACCTTCTGTCAGCTCCGATCGACGCCCTGGTCCAGGACTCCAGTGCAGTAAGGAAGATCCTCGAGGGGATCAACTCTCAGCTTCCCGTGGTGTTTCAAATCAAGCTCTAGCCGACCGGGCACCTCCCCTTCTTTTGGGCAAGAGTAGCACAAGCTCGTCACAGGATCGAGACCCGTCGCTCTCAAACCCCCTTGAAGGCCAACATTGCCGAGAGGTGTCGGTCGCTTAACGAGAAGAAAGCTATTCTGGATGCCAAGGCTGATACATCTGCGCATACTCAACGGCATCCTCTTCTGGAGAAGGAATTAGAAGACCTCAAGACTAGAGTCCGAACCACCAAGCAGTGCATCCAAGAAGAGAAAGACCTTATTGCAAGCTCCAAATGGGAAGCAGAAGCCCTGACCGCTCAACTGAAGGTGGATCTTGCCGAGCTGAGTGCTTTGAGCAAGCAGTTGGTGCCAGGAGTGGATGAGGAAGACGAAGCAGTGATTGCTGAAGCTAATCATGTCCGTCTCGAAGCCATTGCTGCCATCGACGAGTTCCTTCAATAGGCTCACTTCTTTTAACAGATAAACCTGTATGTATTACATTTTAAACTCTAAAGTCGATGGTCACACATCGGCTGTTCGATCGACCCAATGTGTTGGGCACTTTCAGACCCTAGAGTCGATTGTCGCCATCAGCTATTCTATCAACTTAGTGTGCTGGGCACGAAGTACTTCTCTTTTTCTTTTATATATGTGGGCTGACTGCACGCATCGGCCTTCTTTCCTTGTTCTTGTTTTGGCTCATGTCACCAGTTTCGCATATACGGGCCATCGAGTTCTGTTGGGTTGTACCCTTCCGCACAGCCTCGGCACTCTCTTATTCAGGCCCGTTGGTCATATCGGCTTACAGCCTGATGTATAACATCGGCTTTACCGCTCACCATCCCACATGCCCGTTGACCGCCACCGGGAACTTGACGCCATCTAATTCTTCAAGCATATATGCATTCCCAGATAGGACTTGGTCAACCCTATAAGGCCCATGCCAATTTGGAGACCACTTGCCATACGCTGCATCTTTAGTCCCTAATGATAGCACCGCTTCCCAAACCAGATCTCCAACTTGGAATTCCTTCGGCTTGACTTTCTTGTTGTATGCACGGGCTACTTTGGCCTAATTTTCCTTGATCTTTTTAAGTGACCAAAGCCTGAGTTCCGTGAGGTCTTCCACATTATCATTCATCAGAGTAGCATACTCTTCAGCTGTTAAGTCATTCTAGAGCTCTACACGCCTTGAGCCGGCCGTAATTTCCCACGGTAAAACAGCCTCCTATCCATACACCAGGTGATAAGGAAAGGTTTTTGTTGTGGCAAGATATACGGTATGCCCACAACGCCTCTGATAAGACCTCATGCCAACGCCTAGGATACTCATCAATCTTTCTTTTGATCAACTTGATGAGGCTCTGATTGGATGCTTCAGCTTGTCCATTTGCTTGGGCATAATATGGAGATGACCTGATCAACTTGATGCCCATGTTGGCGGTAAATTTCTTGAATTCTTCTGAAATAAAGACCGAGCCTCCATCTATTGTAATGGTCTGATTGATCCCGAACCTATGAATGACATGCTCCTTGACAAAATTGATAACATCTTTGGATGCCACTGACTTCATGGGAACCGCTTCTACCCACTTGGTAAAGTAGTCCGTGATGGCCAAAATAAATTGGTGGCCTTTGCTGGATGGAGGATTAATTTTGCCGATCATGTCCATCCCCCAGCCTCTGAACGGCCACGTTTGATAATGGGGTTCATTCTTGACGCTGGTACCATCTGAATCTTTCCGAACCTCTGACACGCTTGACATCCTTTATAATATTTGAAGCAGTCTTCAAGCATGGTGGGCCAGTAATACCCTGATCGCCTAATCAGCCACTTCATCTTGTGAGCCGATTGGTGAGTCCCGCAGATTCCTTCGTGGACTTCATGTAAGAGCCGATTGGACTCAATCGGCCCTAGGCACTTGAGTAGCAGTCCTTCCAAAGTCCTGTAGAACATGTCATCTCCTATCAGGACATATCTCATGGATTTATAGCGTATCCTCTTGGGTGCCCCCTGAGCCGAATCCTTCAAGTAATTGAAGATATCGGCTCTCCAATCTCCCTGGTCCAGTAGGTGCACCTGATGATCGGTTCCGTCTGCTACAACCTTGTACCCTGAAGCCATCTGTGCCAAATCATTAGCCTCTGAATTCCGAGCTCTAGGTATCCAATAGAAATTTATGTACCTAAATTGGGCCATCAGCTCTTGACATTGTACCCACAACGGGAAGAGTGATTCGCTCTCGCACCTATATTCTTCTGTGAGCTGAGAGATCACCAATTTTGAATCCCTGAAAATCTGTACTCTAGTGCTTCAGCTCCGGCCTCCAGAAGCAACTCCATACCTTTATGCACCGCCTCATATTCTGCAAGATTATTGGTGCAAGTGGTAGGCAATCTGATTGAAAAAGAATATGTTGCCCCCCGAGGCGATACCAGCAGAATACCTATACCACATCCATCTTCGCAAACTGACCCGTCAAAATACATGGCCCATGCACGTATGGAAAGTGCTGCTATGTTAGTACTGACCCTTTCTGCAATAAGATCTGCTAATGCTTGCCCTTTGACCGCCTTCACGGGTTGATATCGGATGTCGAACTCTGACAATGCAAACATCCATTTTCCCAATTGGCCTTTCAACACAGGAGCCGATAGCATATGTTTTATGACATCCGATTTGCAGATGACAATTATCTCATCTGATAGTAGGATATGACGAAGCTTGGTGCATGTAAAGAATAGACAAAGGCATAACTTTTCAATATCAGGATACCTTGTTTCTGCGTCCAGCATCCTTCTACTGAGGTAGAATACAACCCTCTCTTTGCTGTCATGCACTTGTATCACTACCAACGCGATGGAGGTGTCACCAACTGATAGGTACACGTAAAATGGCCTATCTTGTTGGGGCGGAACAAGCACAGGTGGTTTCGACCGATACTCCTTAATCTCTTCAAATGCCTGTTGCTGCTCTGCCCCCCAGCGAAACTCTTCATTGGCTTTAATTTTCACCAACTCCATAAAAGGCTCAATCCGTCCAGAGAGATTGGAAATAAACCTTCTGACAAAGTTGATCTTGCCAATGAGCTGCTGGAGCTCCCTCTTCCTAGTAGGTGGCACCATGCTGCGCACAGCTTCTTGACTTTTTAGACCGATCTCTATTCCCCTTTCATGAACCAAAAAATCCAAAAACTGACCGGCCGAGACGCCAAAAGCGCACTTCTTTGGATTCATTCTAAGCTCGAATCTTCTGGTTCGTTCCAGAACTCATCATGAGTCCTCTAGGTGCCCTTCAACCGACGCAGACTTCACTATGACATCATCAATATAAATTTCCACTAGCTTGCCGATTAAGTCGTGGAAAATGTAGTTCATGGCATGCTGATACGTAGCACCATCATTCTTCAAACCAAAGGTCATAACCACATACTCGAACAGACCCACTGCCCCAGGTACTCTGAATGCTGTCTTGTGTATATCCTCAGGAGCCATAAAGATCTGGTTATAATCAGCGTTGCCATCCATGAAGCACAAGATCTTATGACCAGCAGCCGTGTTGATCAACGTCTCTACAATAGGCATCAGGTACTCATCCTTTGGAGTAGCCCCGTTGAGGTCTCTAAAGTCCACGCTGTGACAGTTCATGTACTTGTAATGTTAGACATATATTTGTTAGTGTGAAGTATGTGTTTGTTAGCGTAAAGCTTGTGTGTGTTTGTGTGAAGCTTTTGAAAATTTAAAGTGCAAGTAAAAAAAGGGTATTTTTGTAATTACAGAAAAACCTAGGGTTGTTTTTGCAAAATGTATTTGGATAAGGGGTAACTTTAAAATAAGTGAAGGGTGATTTTGCAAACATGCTTTTTCTTATTTTATCCCCTGTAAAAATATATATTATCCAAAAGTTGCATTTGAAATGTATGTGTTGAAGTGTGTAAAAATTTTGGGTAAAGTGGTGAAAATAAGGGTATTTATGTAATTTTATAAAAGTACAAGTCCTTTTATGCAAGTATTTGATTTACAAAAGTAATTTTCAAAGTTACTCGGGGCTAAAATGTAAAAGGTGCAAGTCATCATGACATGTCTATCCAATCATTATGACGTGTCTATCCCGTCATCATGACATGTCATAAATGCTTGCATCTAGGTCCTACAAAGTTTCACTCTTTAGGACAAAAGTAATTCAAATCCAACTTTTGTTCCAAATTTCAAGTGTAAACATACAAGTTTTGGGTTTTTGAACTTGGGCCCTAAAGCAATGTTGTAGAGTTTGAAAAACTCTCCAACTTTCATTTTGGGCATTTCTTCATTTGGGTTTTAGATTGATGTGAAATTTATGTTTTACAGAAAGGTCCCTGCAGTTTTCTAAATTTACGCATAAGTCCTTGGGAGAACTCCACTTCCCTTTCTCCTCTGTTTCTCTTCTCCCTGGCGCCTTCTTTCTTTTTTTTCCCACCGTTGGTTTCTCCTTCTCTGGCTTCCAACCTTATCCACTCCCTCCCTCTCTCTCTCTTTCTCTCCAAGTGGCGGCACAGCTCCAGGCGCGGCTCGGGGCTGGTGCGCGCGCAGGGTGGCGTGCGGCAGCGCGCTGGGCGAGCGGCTCCGCGCGGGCACAGGCGCGGCGCAGGCGGGCGCTGCGCGGGCGACGGCGTGGCTCAGCGCAGGCGCGCGCGCGAGCGGGCGCGGCTCGGGGGGCTGGCGGCGGCGGCTCAGGTGTGGCGCGTGCGGGCGCATGGACGGCTCCAGGCAGCGGTGCGCAGGTGGCAGGTGGCGCACATGAGCCAAGCGGGCGGTGCTGGCGCGAGCGGGAGCCAGGTGTGCAGACGCGCGCAAGCCCGAGCAGTGCGAGCAGGGCGGCGCTGCGCGGGGGCGAGCGAGTACAGGACGGCTCAGGCGATGCTGAAGCGGTGGCGCGGAGTGGTGCGCACAGGCGCGGTGCAGGAGCAGGTCCGGCGGTGCGGGCCATGGCGTGCGAGTGGGCGCGGCTCGGCTGACGGCGAGCGAAGCTGGAGTGGGTGCAGCTGGTGACGCGGCTGCGCGGATGGAGTAGCAGGGCGCAGGTGCGGAGCCGGTGGTGTGGCGCGACGCAGCACAGAAGAACGCGCGCGGCGCAGGCAACGGCGTTGGAGCGAGCAGCGCAGGCGGCATTGGAATATGCAGTCGTGCGCCGCATGGTGTGATCTGACACGAGCGATGCAGGCAGGACGTGACGCGGGCCAAGGATGCGCGCGGTTTGGGCTTGCGCAGGAGTGACGCTGGCGGCTGCTGTTCAGGGACGGGAACCCAATCTTTAGGCCGGCGCCGACGCGAGCAAGCACGGGAAGGAGGCGGTCGCCAGTCTGGGGCACCGCCACAAATGGAGCACGCCCGACGAAGGCAGACAGATTGAAAGGGAGGATGCGAGCTCGCTCGCTCGTGAGATGCACGAGGAGCGGCGAGCCGGAAGGAAAGGCGGCAAAGCGGAGATGGCGACCGGATGCAACGAGCTCGGAGGAGCCACGCACGGCGAGCTCCCTTCATCCGTGCGGAAGTCGAGACAGGAGCAACGTAGTGCGGGTTCGACGCGCAGCACAAGATCGGCGGCGAAGTTGCAGGATCCGGAGGTCCGGGTGGAATTGGATTGGTGCGTCCGTGGATGCGAGCGGGAGTGTTCTACCGGTAGCCGGCTCGACTCAATTCCGTAGGCGTGAGCACGTGCAAGACAACAGGTCACGCGTGTGTAGGTCAAGAGCCAAGGGTGCGTGAGCAGAGGAAGCTCAACCCGTGAGTAGGAAAACCCTATGGTTCGCGGAGGAGTCAGCATAGCGGACCAATCCGGCTATTCTTCCACCCACTACAAATTCCCGGCAAGCTTCTTCGTCACCCATGAAATCTAGTCACCATCGAGCTCTTCTCGTCACCAATTCTGTTCACCACGGGAATTCACTTTCCACTTGTTCTTCCCCACAACCAAGGTTTGCCCTAACCTACTGAATCTTCTTAATGCCGGCGACTCCTTTGCCGGAATATCGTCGTTATCCTTCTGTTCCCTGTTTTCCCCGACCAGGGACTTAAATGCTTTGATTTAGAAAGTTCTAGGGAGTTCTTTGTAAAATTTCCAAAGCTTTCTTTATTTTAACTCAGTGAACTTCTACATTTCATAGATTTTCGTAAGAAGTTCATAAAAATACAAAACCAGTTTTGTTTGAATCCTTAGGTCAAAATCTACAAGTTGTATGTTGTGATTTTGAGTTGAAAGTCTTTGATTTGTGATCTAGGTTAAATGTGAGAGAATGAATGCTTTATTTGCACCTTGTGTTATATGCATGTGATATAGATGAAAAGTAAGTCATAGGATCTAGGTCTTAAATAGAGATGTGTGATAGTTAGTTAATCTTTTCACACGAATGCTCATATCCCTGCCATCAAGACGTTATCCTTGTCTTGATTGCAGTCTCCTTAGGTCCTTTTCGTATAGGAATTCTTATTAGTTCATGTGCTTTTGCTGCTTAGCTAATACATCTTTGCAGCTATGCTTCAGCGTCGGCTATCAGCTCAGCTGCTAAGCATCCGTCTCCTTTGAGTTCGTGATGTTTCTGTGTAACAGCTGTTAGCCGATGCATTTCTTTTATATGCTTCTACCATCGGCTGGTTAGCTGATACGGTTGTTATCTTTCTCATATCGGCTACTGCCGATACAGTTCTTTTGTTCTGTCCTACATCGGCTGCATATAGTCGATATATCAAAGGTGTATACACAATCTTAGGGTTCTTGCCATCGGCCGATCCAAGCCGATTTTAGTTGCTCTCCATATCGGTCAAGTAGAGCCAATCAATCTTTAGTTTTCCCATCTTTATCCACATACTTCTATCAGCCGATTTATCGGCTGAGAGATCGGCTATATATCTATAGGTCACTTACCCTCAACCACACTCCAATCAGCTGTACGTCACTCAATTGTTGTGCTGACGTAATCAAACCGATACAGCCGCACCTAGTTACCTAGGATAACACTTAAGCACATCTCAGTTAAGACACAACTGCTTTAGGAATCATCCCTCTGCTAAAGTAATTGATGCTTTCATCGATCAATTAAGAACCCAATGCACCTACCAATCGGCTAAACCTGATGCATCCTCATCGGTTAAGGCCAAGACCAATACACCAACCAAATAGATAGACCAGAAACATGCTGATAATTCAATCGGCAAGATCCTCCCTTGATCTATCCTTGAAACACTATACCTTTAATATCCCTATCTCTATTAGCCGTTTTAACCTTTGGTGAAACCAAACCGGTTAATCTCTTCGATTCATATACAGAAACTACTCATGCCGATTTCTCTTCCAAATAGAAATCAGCAGATTTCCTAAAACTGTGTAGATAGCTCCTTCTTTACCAATTCTATCGGCTAAACCCCTGTTGTTCCAATCGGCTCTGTTGTAATCTTCAACAAGTAGCCGATTCTAATTAGTTGTCCTCTAAAGCTCTGTCTAAGTTTAGATCAGATCTTTTTGTGTGTTATGTGAATAGTATGTTAAGTGAATGTTGAATTGCAGCTTTATTGTGAAGTAAGATAGTTTTATGTGCGCACCTTGAATGTAATGTTGCATTACATGTAGATACGAGTACTTCTGCAACGGTACCTACGAGATCTCCCCGGAATCTACACAGGATGTTTCTCAAGACCTAGTGAATGTCACCAAGGGATTATCTGAAGCCCCGAACCAAGTTCGGAGGATAACAACACTAACATCCCTGACCCCAGTCCCACCAGTAAAGGCAAGCCCCGGACATAACCCCTACTTTATCTACACTGCAACTTATAATGTTTATATCCATCTATGCATTACGTCTAGGAGTTGAAATGAAACCCTAGTTGCATAAGATCTTAGAAATCCAATGTATTGTACCCAAGTCCTTATCGCTTAGATGCTCTGCTAAATAGGACCGGTAAAAGTCGAGTGATTTCCTGTCACTCGCGCGAGATAGGAGTTGCTTGTTTACAATTTTGCAACCACTATAAGGATAATGGACAGGGTCATGTGTTGTATCATGACCTAAAGGTTTACCCTGTCTGTTTTGTTAAAAGTGGTTAAGGTCGAAATGTGTGGTAGTGGTGGCTAAGCATTTGAAAGTACTAGCCACATGCCGCGAAATATGGTAAGCGGTAAGCCTAGTACCCGAATGGCCCGGCAAATGGACTTGTCTCCACCACTCGACTTTTATTTTATGTTTACACGCACCGACGTGTGGGAGTACGTTCTGCATGGCAGACAGGAATACGGGTTTTGTAGTCGCGCTACAGACGTATGTCCTGCACAATTGGTGTGCATACAGTCCTGCAGTCACTTGTGGTGGCCCTGATCCATAACCCGGAATATGAGGGAAACGGTTGCTTCGGAACGCCCTGTTGGTATTCCAACGTGTGTGTTAGGTTTACCTTGCAAGGTTGAATTTCGATTCAGGAATCGTCCGCCTCTCATGATGAATGAGACTGCTTATCCCTTTTGCCACATCGAGTAAAAAGTGTAATTATCGATGGAATAATTTTGATGGATGATAATCTCTATCTTGCTTGTTTAGTATAGGTGCTTACCTAGAATGGCTAATCAAGCTAGAATCTGAAAGCTAAAACTTGAAAGTAGATTATACTCTTTGTTGCTTTTCAGCTGAAAATAAATCCAGAACCTGTACAATACCTTCATGAGTCTAGTTATGGGCTAAAGTATACCCAAACCCGGGTAAGCCTTGCTGAGTATTAGTATACTCAGCCTTGCTAGTTTTATGTTTTTCAGGTAAAGTCTTTGAAGACCCTACTCTTCCCTTGCCTTGGCCCTGTGCTCTTCCAGATGGTTGGTCCGTGGAATGGGATCCGTCCCCGGCCAACACTGAGGGCACCGAGTGATGTCGTGCCCGGGCTTAGCATGACATCCGTCTTGACGACGTATTGTAAATCATCGCGTATGTTTTCCGCTGCCAAAAATCATAACTTTAATAGTTTGTAATGTTTTCTCTAAGTTTGAATCTTCGTACTGCTTTAAGAAACTCTTATTGTAATTTCCTGTGATGTAAAATATGATGGTGACTGTATCTCTAGACTCACCTTCGTGTGAGGTAACCTTATTTGATCCTGTGTATCGGTGGTTTATCGGGACGTTACCCGACAGGCCAAGGGATTATACCGTTTGAAGCACGTTGGAGCCCTCAGGAATGGACTCGCGTACTTGAGCCGGTATAATTCAGGTTGGCTCTGCCACACATGCAGACTCGCCATCGGCCGTCCTTCTTCTGCACAGGCACAACACTTGAAATCCACTCGGCATACCTGCAAGGCTTGATAAACCGTGCTTCTAACATTTTTTCCACTTCCTTTTTGACTTCAACCAAAACCTCAGCCTTCATCTATCGTGCTCGCTGCTGGAACGGCCGATACTGAACTATGCGTTTGTCCAACCCGGGCATCTCCGTGTAATCCCAGGTGAAGCAGTCTGCATATTCTTTTAGCAAAGCTATCATCAGCTCTCGTAAACATGGGCGTGACTTTTTGCTGACAAATGTTGGTCGTGGCTTATCCCCAGGACCAATATCTACTTCTTTGAGCTCGTCAGCCGATGTGAACCCATACCCTAGTTTCCAATCATCTGTTAAGTCAACACTGCAGATGGACAAAGAAGATAACAAAAGGAATTTTGGCCGATCGTCGAGATTGGCCGCTCCATTTCTTTCATTGCTTTTCGAAACTTTACAAAAAAGGTGAAGCCGACTGTCAAAGCAGGCCTTTCTGTAACAACTATGATTATGTAAAACACTTGACATCAAAGGTTTGTACTTTATCTTTTGGGGAATATTGCGGGGATCGGCCTCAACCAATGCACCGGAGTGGCTTGTTCTTCGCGACTCCTTTACTCTGTAAGGCCAGTGGATAAGACCAGCCTCACCCTATTTTTTGTGGCTTCAATGCGATCGCAGCCTTCCAAACTCATCCCTGAGATTGGCCCTTGGTCCTCCACATCCCAAATGCTCATAGCAGCATGTGAGATCTCGATCGAGTCATCCACATGAACCACCTCTACCTCATCTCCATCCCACTGGATTAGACATTGATGCATTGTGGAAGGGATGCAGCAGTTGGTATGAATCCAATCCCTGCCAAGTAGGACGTGGTATGTGCTCTTGCTTTTGACGATGAAGAAAGAGGTTGGGACGGTCTTGTTTCCGATGGTCAGATCCACACTGAGGACGCCTTGAGCTTCTGAAGTCTACCCGTTGAAGTCACTTAGCGTGATGTTAGTCTTGACCAGATCTCCGGTGGACTGCCCCAAGTGGCGCAGAACTGAGTACGGCATTATGTTAACTGCCGCTCCTGCCTCCACCAACATCTTTTTAACGGGCTGGCCGTTTATGTAACCCTTGAGATATAAAGCCTTCAAATGCTTGTAATTTTTTGCTTGTGGCTTCTCAAATATTACCGGCCGGGGCCCCAAGTCAAGCTGGGCTACTGATGACTCCTCATGGGCTCGAGCGTGGAATTCTGCAGGGAGCACAAATACCATATGTGTATCTACCGATGTCCTCACATCGGCTCTTGTCGACTTCAGCCGCCACTCCTTCCTGGGAGGATGCGACTCCCTTTTCTGCACATGGTGAACCTTATCCGCCAGATCCGGGCACGCTTTCCTTAGTGCTCAAGATATCTAGCCTCAGCTTCTTCTAGGCTGTGCAACCGCTGAACCCTGCGTTTCTGAGAACGATTGAGTCCGTCAGGGCACCATCGCGGACGATGATACTTATCTTCTTCTTCTCCAAATCCACCCTGCTTTGTGGTGGTTGAATCTGCTTTTGCTGAGACGGCACAGGTCCCAAACACCGAAAGACCGAGCCCCCCTTTGCATCTTGCCTCTTAGGTCCGCACTCTGGGCAGTCCTTGGTAGTAGGTAATCGACTCATGCCGGAATCCCAACAATACCCGAAGAACTGGCAAGGCCAATGATCACGCGCATCTTCCTGTTTCTTCAAACGCATTCCAGTACGGTGCTCATACTCCTCTTCTTCTATCTCACGCCGGAGACGTGGTTGATACTGGTACTCATACTTTCTGAGGAGATTAGAAGAAGTTGGCCGCTGATTCCTAACATGCCTCACCTGTTCCTCTATAACATATCCTTTTTCTTCTTTTTGGGGCCGATCGCTAGGATCAGCCTCTTTATTCTTGGTTTGGCGGTGTGGTGCCAACCTTGCCATATTGATGCCGAGCGCGAAATCCAATTGCCGCCTCGTAGACCGGTCGCAAACCTCTACCATGTTCACACTCAGGAAAGGTTGGGTATCGACCTTCATGGCGGTTTGGCCTAAGATCAATTGGCCCTGCTTGATAGCTGATTAGATCTGCCGACGGAGTTCCTTGCAGTCGCTTGTGCTGTGGGTGAAAGAGTCATGCCGCTTGCAATATGATGTCCCCTTCAGTTCCTGCGTTGTTGGAGGCTTATAACCTTCAGGAAACTTCAACTGTTTTTCTTTTAATAACAGATGGAATATCTGCTCAACTTTGCTCACATCAAAGTCGAACCCTTTCGCAAGCCCTGTTTGTTTCACCCATTTATAGGACACGGGGTTTGCCCCCTGAGTCCATTCTGCAACTGCTACCTCCTGATTATCCCCAGAGTCTTCATCTTCCTCTGTGTCGATCATCGTCACTTGATGCTTGAACTTATCCTGGTATAGCTCTGGGTGGCGCTGCTCATACGCTGTTAATTTCTGTATCAAATGCGCCAAACAATTAAACTCCAATTGAAAAGTCCGATCCCTAATCGGCTTTAGTAATCCCAAAGATGCTAGCTCGACCGCTTCCTTTTCCAAAATTCGGGTTGAGTAACACCGGTTTTTCACCTCCCTGAAGTGTTGGATGTATTCTGCCACAGTCTCCCCACGCTTCTGCCGTACTTGCACCAAGTCGGCAATTCCTGCTTCTGCAGCTTCCGAATGATACTGAATAGGAAATTGCTCCTCCAGCTGCTTCCAAGTGCGGATCGAATCCGGGCCTAATGATGTATACCACCCAAAGGCTAGCTTGTGAGAGATTATGAGAAAAACCTTACTCGCAAGGGATCCAATACCGAGATCATCCCTAATTGCACTAACTATCGACTCACGTCCTTGATAGAGCTAGATCCTTCTGCTCCGCTGAACTTGATAAACTTAGGAAGCCGATATTTAGGCAGTAAAGGAATTAAATCATAATCACTAGGATACGGCTTGGTATAGCCGACCGCCCTCCTCTTTGGTAAAATCCCAAATTGATCACTTAAGATGGCACTGATCTGATCTACTGTTTGCGCTCCTGGGGCCGAGTGTGCGCTATCGTGACTCGGCCCGGTAGTATAGGCAGTTAGCCACGCTTGTTTGTCTGCATCCGCTCCAGAAACTCCTCCAGCCGCCCTCTATGCTGAATGTATCGGATTATTACTATCCGGATATAAGCACACATATATCCATGCGGGATCTCCTTGGGCGGCTCGCTGAAGAATTGGTGATCTCCAGGATCACCTCCCACTTTGTAAACAACATAAGCCGGAGAGCCATGTGATTCTGCAGCTACAAGCGCATAAGGCAGTGGTGGCCTAGCCTGAAATGGCAATTCTCCCTTGTAACTCCCCAAGGTAGGTCCCGTTGGAGAGTATTGATGCTTCATAATTTCCTGGACCACGCGCAGTGCAACACACTCGAAAGCATTAACCAAGCTCTCGGAATGTTGGTGTAGCGAGTGAGCCACCACGAAGTTTACTTCCTGCCGTAGAGCTCTGGTACGATCCTCCGACGGGGTGGACAGATCCACTTCATCAAGGGTGCCTTCGGGTGAAAACCCCTTCCACCTGACACCTTGGTGGCGGGTTCGCTCGAAAGAGTCGATGAGATCGGTTTCGAATTGAGTCTTAATCTCGTCATATCTCTACTTATGTTCAGCGGGCAGCTCCTCGTAGATGATCGGTTCATCCCTCGCCGTCCCGTCAACTGCAGTCGATGGAGTCGAAGAAGATGATGAAGTCGATGAAGATGATGAAGATGGCAAAGATGGTCCCACCGGGCGTGCCAAAATATGTTGTCGGTCAAAACCCACCAGCGAGCAGCGACAGGCAACACGAGGAGCCAGGAGGCTCCCGGGACTGCTGGTGGGTCCCGGTCCCTCGGTCAACGGCCCGAGATCCAGCACACGTCCTGGCTTCTGGATCGCTAGGCGTGCCACCTGACCTTGTACCTGATTAGGAAGGTGTTATGTGTTAGTTTCCTGCATGCATAGACACACGTAAACATTAGTTTGAGCCGTGATCGGCTCATCGGATATCTCCTGGTATCGGCTGTAAAGAGCCGATTGTGTTCAATACCGGATCGGATCTATAAATGAAGCAAATATACCCGATGGTAATATAAATCTTGCTCTGTAAACATTAAGCTAATCCAATCTACGACAATTAAAGCCTTCACTGTGTAATGGAACATCCTACACGTAATTGAGCCTAACAAATATGGAAGGCGACGAAACAACAACCTAAACAGAGGCCTAAAAACCAACCAAAAGCCAATTCCCGGAACAATCCCTTTTTAAGCTGTCATAAAGTACCAAGCATACTGCCGGAACATTCAACCCGTTTGAAGGGGCTAATCAAACAGATGTTAAACTGAATCTTCGGTTGACAAAGATTAACCGTAACAGATTGGATCTACTAAATGAGAACAGAGCAAAACGCCATTCCTATACTCGAGATTGAATACAAGGGCGGCTGAACGTTCATAGATAACAAGCAAAGCACGATCAAAGCATGAAAGAGCTAATGCTACTCTATAAACATCAAGATAACTAGTGCTACTCGTCATCAAGAATGCTTCAGAACGAGAAACACGAAAGGTAAACAAGCAAGGATATTGCTGCCCCTATCACGCATGGCGTGATCGGGGCCGCATAGCACTTACCCGAGAAACCCTAAAACAGGGGTGGCGATGCGCCGAGAGTTGTTGATGAATGATTGATTGATTCCAATTGTTTACGCAGGATACATATTTATAGTCCGTAGACTTGCCTTTCCTAACCAATCCTAACTAAACACGACTCAAATCTTAACTATTTCTATCTAAACTATTTAAACATGCATACCTATCTAGATACATGGCCAACCTTGGCCCAAAACACCTGCATAGGGTCCGATTCGCAAGCCTATTATAACTATCCTTCAAACCCATCCTGCTCCACGGCCCACTTTCTGGCCCGCCTAAATTATGGCGATAACACTTTCACCCCAAAGTATTCCTAGGGTTATCGAATCCGAGGGAATATGTGTGCACTAACTTCTATTCTAGTCTATCCAAGGACACATCACGGTAGGTGGCGAGGGTAGAGGATTCCTAAGGTAACGCTATAGGTGAGTTAAAGGTCGATCTCTTGGGCAAAATACTCTCCTGGTCTGCCAGGCGACTCCAGCTAACAGCTCTACGCTAAATCTGAACGTGGAGGATTACAAATGACCGATAGGGCTGTCACCACCTACGGCCTACCTCTAGCAATATGTGGGATATAAGGCAAATGAAGGATAACCCTTAGACTAGGAACCACATGTACGCTACTTATTACTACTACAGTCTAACTACATCTGAGCTCTCGTAGCAAACTACAGCACTCTGTATAAATACGGAGCAACGAACCGGCGAGTAGAGAACTGATCTCACTCAGATATAAGCAGTACTAGCATATACTATATCAAGGTTTATTAGCATACATGAGAGCATACAAGCCTATACTATGATAGCAAGGGTCATAGACTACTCATGCATATAAATAGAACCAAGTATAACACTATAAGAAGGAATCAGAAATACAAACTCACTTGACTCCGAAGGAAGCCAGCATCCGTAAAGGTACAAGCTGGGAGGAGAGTGCCGACACCCTGGTACTCTTCCCAACTACCCCTCACTCTCTCCCTAATTCCTAAGCACTACCAAGGTAGCACTAAGCCTCTAAGGATCCTTGAGCTCAAATGTGAGAGTGTAAACACAAGAAAGGAGTGAGTGAAGTGTGTTTCCTTGCTCTTGGGGTGTGTTTTCTTCTTTAATTGACTTGCATATAAATATTCACCAATACTTGTGGAAATGGTTAGTAATAAATCCCTACCACTAGGTTGATGCTTGTCTTTCCGGTATCTATGCAGGAGTTGATGGTCTAAAATTGGTACTTAAGTGCCATCAACAATAGGGGAACAAAATTTATTTCTTAGAACTCCAAGACACTAGAGACAGTCCAAGGAATTGACAAGTCTCCGAAGTGCCCTTTCGATCTACCTTGCAACCAGCGTAATCCGAATCGGAATAGCCAAGTAAATTGAAAGTGGATCCCTTTGGATACCACAAGCCAAGGTATGGAGTGTAGACCAGATATCTTACAATTCTCTTAACAGCCATAAGATGACACTCCTTCAGATTAGCTTGAAATCTTGCACACATGCACACACTAAGCATGATATTGGGCCTAGATGCACAAAGATAAAGCAAAGAGCAAATCATGAATCAATATACCTTTTGATCCACGGCCTTACCATCTTCATTAAGGTCGAGATGCCCATTGGTTGGCATAGGTGTCTTGATGGGCTTGGCATTCTCCATGTAAAACTTCTTGAGCATATCTTTCTTGTACTTGGTTTGACAAATGAAGGTGCCCTCCTTGAGTTGCTTGATTTGAAATCCTAGAAAGAACTTCAATTCTCCTATCATAAACATCTCGAACATTTTGGTCATGATCCTACTAGAGTCTTCACACCACTCTTGATTAGTAGAACCAAATATAATATCATTGACATATATTTGGCACACAAAAATATCATGTTTGACTTTGCGAGTGAAGAGAGTAGAAATGCCTTTGCCTATCTCAAAGCCTTTCCTTAAGAGAAAATCCTTAAAGAATTCAGACCATGCTCTAGGAGCTTGTTTAAGCCCATAGATCGCCTCATGGAGTTTGTAGACATGGTTTGGATGCTTTGGATCTTCAAACCCTGATGGTTGCTCAACGTAGACCAATTCGGAAATTGGTCCATTAAGAAAAGAAGTCTTCACATCCATTTGGTACAGCTTGAAGTCATGATGAGTAACAAAGGCAAGTAATATACGAATTGACTCAAGCCTAGCTGCAGGTCCATACATCACCAAAGTCCTAACCTTTGATTTGCGTGAAGCCTTGAGCCACCAACCGAGCCTTGTTCCGTGTAACCATACCATGTTCATCTTATTTGTTGCGGAAGACCCATTTTGTACCTATCACATTTTGCTTGGGGCGTTCCACTAAGGACCAGACTTCATTCCAAGTGAAGTTGATCAACTCTTCTTGCATGTCCATCACCCAATCCGGATCACACAGAGCTTATTCTACCTTAAGAGGCTCCAAAGAGGAGACAAACGAGTAACGTTCATAAAAATTTGCCAACCGAGAACGAGTTGTTACCCCTCTTTGTATGCTCCCTAGGATATTATCCATGGGATGATCATGTTGTACACTTTGGTGAACTCTTGGGTGAGGTGTTTGAGCTTGGTGTTGCACTGGATCATCAGCCTCATCTTCTTTGTCTTGATCAAGGGCCTCTTCATTAGCATCTTCGGAGTTTTCGGAGATTTGTCCGCAGTCCCCGGAACCTGCGGAGTTTCCGCAAGTTTGGCCAGAGTCTCTGGAGTTTTCAGCAGCAGCTGTATGTGGCCCATCTTTTGTAGCTTCTTGATCATTTGTCTCTTAAGGTCTGATTTCTCCAATTGCTAAGTTTTCAATGGCTTGTTGATGTGGTATTTCACCATTTGCATCATTTAGATCAACTTGATACTTTTGAGAGCCGTTAGATTCATCAAATGCCACATCACACGCAATTTCAACACATCTGGAGGAATTGTAGAAAACACGGTAACCATGAGCATTTGACGCATAATCAATAAGCAAACCATCATCAACTTTAGATGCAAACTTAGATCTTTTGGGCTTCTTGTTGAGAATGAAGCATTTACTTCCAAAAACTCTAAAGTAAGACGTTAGACTTTTTACTGGTCAGGAGCTTGTAGGTGGTCTTTTTCAAGATCTTGTGTAGATAGAGATGGTTGATAGCATGGCATGCTGTGTTGACCGCCTCCGCCCAAAATTGATCCGAAGTCTTGTACTCATCAAGCATGGTTCTTGCAGCTTCAATGAGAGTTCTATTCTTTCTCTCTGCAATACCATTTTGTTGAGGATTGTTGTGGCAGAACCAACCTGAATTATACCAGCTCAAGTACGCGAGTCCATTCGAGAGGGCTCCGACGTACTTCAAACGGTGTAATCCCTTGGCCTGTCGGGTAACGTCCCGATAAACCACCGATACACAGGATCAAATAAGGTTACCTCACACGAAGGTGAGTCCAGAGATACAATCACCATTACATTTTACATCACAGGGAATCATATTACAAGAGTTTCCACAATAGAGCAAAGTTTCAAATTTAGAGAAAACAATACAAACTGATAAAGTTATGGTTTTAGCAGCGGAAATCATACGTGATGATCTACAGCACGTCGTCAAGACGGATGTCATGCTAAGCCCGGGCACGACATCACTCGATACCACCAGTGCTGGCCGGGGACGGATCCCATTCCACGGACCAATCATCTGGAAGAGTACAGGGCCAAGGCAAGGGAAGAGTAGGGTCTTCACAGATATCACCTGAAAAATGTACAACTAGCAAGGCTGAGTATACTAATACTCAGCAAGGCTTACCCGTCTTATGGTATACTTAGCCATGTAACTAGACTTATGAAGGCTTTTAGCTTTGGGTAGAGTTTTCAGCTGAAAAGCAACAAAGAGTAGATCCTTACTTTCAACTTTTAGCTTTCAGGTTCTAGTGGATTAACCATTCTAGGTAGGCACCTATAACTACTCAAACATGGTAGAATCTTTAATCAAACATCATCGTTGATAATCATAAAGTTGCTCTTGTTACTCTATGTGATAAAGGGGGTAAGCAGTCTCATTCATCGTGAGAGGCGGACGATTCCTGAATCGAGATTCAACCTTGCAAGGGTAAACCTAACACACACGCTTGGAACACCAAAGGGTCGTTCCAAAGCAACCGTTTACCTTTCATTCCAACTCGTGCATCAGATCCACCACAAGCGACTGCAGGTCATACGCACTTCCAAAGTGCAGGACGTACGTCTGTAGCGCGACTACAAAACCCGTACTCCTGGTTGCCCAGCAACACGTATGCCTACACGTCGAACAAAGTAACCAAAAGAAGCAAATACATGTGGTGGGAGGTATGTCCACTCCTCGGGCCGATCGGTTACTAGGCTTACCGCTTACCATATTTCACGGCATGTGGCTAGTACTTTCAAACGCTTAACCACCGCTACCACACACCGCGACCTTACCAAATTCATCAAAACAGACGGGGTATCATCTTGACCATGATACCTCATAAAATTCCCGTCCGTCATCCTTATAGTGATAACAGGAATGTAAACATCACAATTCCTATATCGCGCGAGTGACAGGAAATCACTCGACTTCTACCGGTCCTATAAGCAGAGCAGCTAGTCGAACTCAAGTTCTAGTGTTCAATACATTGGTTCCTAGAACAATGCAACTAATGGTTTACAAACAACTCCTAAGAACTTAATGCATACAGATATATGTAAATAGTATAGGTTGCAGTGTAATAAAGTAGGGGTTATGTCCGGGGCTTGCCTTTATTGGTGGGTCTGAAGTCAGTAAGTCAATATCTTCCGAACTTTGGTTCGGGGCTTCAGATAATCCCGCGACGAAGTTCCCGGGGTCTTCAGAATAACTTCCTTCTGGTTCCGAGATTAGTTGGTAATTTCCGTCGGTGAGAGTGGTCGAATCTATATGATATGCAAGATGGAGTTTAATGAATGCATACACTTTCATTTCAATTCACGATAAAGTTGCAATCCAAATAAAGGAACATTACATTTCGACAAACAACCTAACTATCCTGTACTGGGCAGTCATTTATCGAGTATTAACTAAACTAACTAGTCTCGTTAGACAACAGGGGGTTACCCTAAACATCTATACTAACTTCATTAGGTAGCATGTTTGATTATCTAATTGGTTGGTGTATAGGTCTTGGTCTTAACCGATGAGGATGCATCCGGTTTAGCTGACTGATGTGCTTTGGTCGTGCCTAACAGAGGTGTGTCTACTGTGCGATCTTACTAATCCAAGGTTGTGTACTTTGGTCTGGGTAGCCGGTTGACAGGTGCACTGGTTTTCTACTTGATCGATGAAAACATCGATCACTTTAGCAGAGGGATGTTTCCTAAAGCAGCTGTGTCCTAACTAATTCGTGTGAGCATCGGCGTACTTAACTAATCGCGTGTGTATCAGCATAGCGGATCCATGCTTTAGCAAAACTAGTCGATCGGTGATTTGACCTTCTAGCCGATTTAGTGTATCGGCACATTCGCCGATTTAAACATCGGGTAGAATTAGTCGAGTGATGTATCGGCATAGCTAGTTGACTAATGCGAGTAACTAGCCGATGGTGTATTGATAGACTAGTCGAACTATGTATCCGTACGGTCTGTGTCTCAGCGTATTCAGCTGATTGGTGAATCAGCTGTGTAGCCGGTTTTCATCCTTAATGTTCTCCTATATCTATGAGGGCATATCAGCTGTGTAGCTGATTGTCCTACTCTGCACTGGCTGTGCCTAAATGAGATGTGCTTAAGTGTTATCCTAGGTAACTAGGTGTGGTTGCATCAGCTTGACTATGTCAGTACAACAATCAATTGTCATTCAGCCGATGGGGTTATCTAAGTTAGACCTATTTCAAGAATTAGGTGTAACAGAACACTAATATTAAACTAGGTTGGTGAGATCATAAGTGTGGAGTTAGACTAAGGAGGATGTGGTTGAGGGTATGTAACTGGTAAGCATATAGCCGATCTCTCAGCCGATAAATCGGCTGATAACAGTGTGTGGATAAGGATAAGAAAACTAAGAATTGATCGGCCATATTTGACCGCTATGGGAAACAACTGGAATCGGCTTAGGTCAGTGGATAACAGAACTCTAAGATCGTGTGTGTATCTCCGATACGTCGACTATGTGCAGCCGATACGTTATCTAAATCGGATGGCTAGTTGATCACTGTGCGCATCGGCATAGCCGATTTATGTTTTTAGCCATTTAGTCGATTTGTAAACATCAGCATGCTAGCCGATCAGGGTATGCAACTATTTGATTGTGTATTGGTAAACTAGTTGAGAGTGAACATCGGCCGAGCTAATATGTGCGCATGTGTTAGATTTGTGAGTCAGCACAAGTAGCCGATTCCCTATGTTGTACTGGCTGTGCTTAGCCGATAGATACATTCTTTATTGGATGTGCCTATCCGATTCTTGACTGGAGTGTTAACCGGAGTAATCAGTGTTGGAATGGTTTGATGATATCAGCAAACAACCAATTGATGCATAGCCGGCGTGGTTGTCTAGATCGGACTAGGTCGGTCAGGGCACTAACATCGGATCGGACCGATAGGGTGGTTAACATCGGGCCGATGGGCTTTTGCCGATAGGGAAGAAGTCAAAAGGCTCATGGCTGATAGGGTTATGCCTATCGAAAATCGGCTGAACTAGTAGCCGATTGCTAAGCCTAGTTACAAAAGTGTATCAACTAAGTAGTCGACACACGAGGTAGCATCCATATGAATAAAGGTTAACCAAACATCACATATCTCTAAAAAAAATATGAGCTAACATTACCAAATTTATCAACAATACAACATATGATACACTACACTAGCACAATAGACAGGCGGATTTGTACAAACATGGACCGAAAACCGATATTAATTTAACAACATGGTTTTTATCTTTTTAGAAAGCTTAGTAAATAATCTATAACTTTCTTATATAATTTTATTATCTTTTTAGGTGATTCAAAAGTTAACCTGAGTGAACAACGTAATGAAATATTTTTATCCAGAATTGGACAGATTCTGACCTACAGCTATATTTAGAGCTACAAATCATTAAAAGAGGTGTTCTCTTACTTTTTAGAAATCTTAAGAAACGTAATACAACTCAGTAGTTGTTACTAAGCAATGATTCAAAGTTTACTTGAGCCAAACAACACAAACATTAAGGACTACACAGCACATAAGCAAAACCTGACGGGGAACTTCAGAAATTCATAGCTAGATGTCTAACCTACTAAGGATGTTGTTCTTTAACAACTTGGAAAGATTATATAAATGAATTGTAATTCATTGCAATTAGAGCAGTACAACTACAGATATGAATTTAACCCTAACAAGTATAGGCAAAAATCTAAAGCAAGATTTTTCTACTAACACATACAAAATTATACACATACTGCATAGATCTACTCACAAGAATTCCATAACATCTTCATTTGATATTTTACAATTTTTATACTGTTTTCTACGGATTTTCAAAGCCTTAGGCGATTTGGTCCATAAAAGATTATACAGATGAACGTATGATAGTGCAGAAAACCCCCTGGAGAAACTACCCTCTCTCAACTCAGTCCCTCCACCCTCTCCCTCTCTTACACGCTGGCCATCCCTCCTCTGCTTCTTCTCTCCCGTGCAATTGCCATGGCAGAACGCTGAGGCCGGCGCGGCGGCCTACTCCCACCGGTGACCCAGCCTGAGATGGAGCTTGGCCATGCGACAACCCCGCGCACAGACCCACACAGGGGCATCCCTATCCCCATCCCATATTCCCTCGCCGGCCAGGAACGCCGCGGCCGGCGACGAGTTAAAGCCCGGCCATGGTGACCGGCGATGCCAGGGCCATAGGCCCCCCCAAAGAGATGACTAGCGAGCACCACCCTCACTCCCCGAGCACGCCCCAAGCCAAGCCAAGCCTCAGGACAGCCGGAGCTCGCGGCTCGACGGCGGCGCCCCATGGCCACAGCTCGGCCATGGCGCAGCACGCGTTCCGGCCGCCCAAGGTACGGAGCAAGCTATAAACCTGCTCAACCACGATCTACCACTCGCACACATCTCCCCAAGCTACCCAAAACAAACCCAAAGGACCGGGAAAGAACTGCTCATCGGAGTAGGTCGACGGCGGCTCGGAACGGAACAAATGGCCAAAATCCGGTGAAGACAAGTGCCGAGGCGGCTTGAGAGGTGGAGGAACGGTTTGGTGGATAGCTCACACGTCTTTGGGCAAGAGGAATTGAAGAGGGAAGGGAGGATGGCGACGGGAGCTCGCCGAGAACGGAAGAATGACCGGCGGCAATGGCTGCCGCGGGAATCTTGAATTCCCGGCACCAGGAGTTACGGCAACGGCAAGTGGTGGCCGAGGGAGTAGAGAGGGAGGTGGGGCGGCCATGGAAGGCGGCGATTTGAGGATGGTGGAGCGAAGACTGGGAATTTGGCCGGCGGACCAAAGAAGCTCGGCTTGGTTTGTCTCTGTTTCTTGGCCGATGGAAGAAGAAAGAAAAATAGGAGAGAAGGCAAGGTAGACCGGCAGGTTTGGAGAAGGGATAAGGCCACGGTGGAGGAGAGGATTGAATCAACGTTCGAGCTAGGGCGGCGCGTGGAAAATTTTGCAGCAGGAGGTGGCAAGGATGGTCGGCACAGCGGTGGCTGCAGAGCAGAAACAGAGCAGCGCCAGAGGAGGAAGAGAAAGGGAGTTTCTCAAGGACTTGCTTGTGATTTTAGAAAATTACAGGGACCTCTTGGTAAAAAACAATTTTAACCACTGTTCTAGGGCTCAAACAAAAATGTGGCCAAAATGAAAGTTGTACAATTTTTCAAACTCTACAATCTTGTTTTAGGGTTTGAACCCCAAAACTCAAAATATGAAGTTTTATTTTAAGTCTTGGACTAAATTTGAATTTTATAAAATCTTTGTCCTTGTTAGTGTAAATTACATATAACGTTGGGCCTTTTTGCAAGATGCTATGTAAGTCATGATTGTTTACATTATTACCTTTTTACTTCTAGTAATTTTGGAAAGTTAATTTTGTAAATCACCTATTTTGCATAAAAGGACTTGTTCTTTTATAAAATTACATAAATACCCTTATTATCACCATTTTACCCAAAATTTTTACACACTTCAGCACACGCATTTCTAATGAAACTTTTGGGTAAATATATATTCTTACAAGACATAAAGTAAGAAAAATATATTTCCTTTATTTTGAAATTACCTCCTATTCAAATACATTTTACAGAAACAACCCTAGGTTTTGCTGTAATTACAAAAATGCCCTTTTTACTTGCACTTTAAATTTTCAAAAGTTTCACACAAACACACAAAAGTTTAACACTTAACAAGCGTACACTTCACACTATCAAATTATAAGCCTAGCTTACAAACACATGAACTGTCACAATTGTATCGCATCGAGAACTCACGAGCAGTACCTTCTTCATCAAAATATTCTTTAATATTGGTGTTCTTGAACTCGGAGCCATTGTCACTCCTTACTTTCTTAATCTTAACATCAAACTCATTTTTTGCTCTTCTTGCAAATTTCTTGAAGGTTTCTTGCACCTCACTCTTATCATGCAAAACGAACACCCAAGTGAAACGAGAATAATCATCAACAACTACAAAGCCATATTTGTTACTGCCAATGCTAATATAAGCCACAAGTCCAAATAGGTCCCTGTGAAGGAGCTCAAGTGGTCTTGTTGTGATGATGATATTCTTTGGTCGATGTGGCACTCCAACTTGTTTTCTCGCTTAACAAGCACTACAAACTCAATTTTTCTCAAATCCTGAGGATGTGTTCCCCCTTTAGAAGTATATCAAGGTTTCTCATCCCAACATGAGCTAGTCGGTGATGCCATAACTAGCCCATATGGGATTTAGCTAGCAAACATGCATCAAGTTGAGCTTTCTTAGATGAAAAATCCAGGAGATAAATCGTTCCCTTGAGTACACCTTTGAAAGCTACCGAGTCATCACTTCTTCTAAAGACGGTCACTCCCTCGTTGGTTAACAAACAATTATAACCCATCTCACAAAGTTGTGACATGGATACAAATTGTAGTCCAAGGAATCAACCAAGAAAACATTGGAAATTGAATGATTGGTAGAGATAGCATTTTACCTAGTCCAATTACCTTTTCTTGGCTATTGTCGGCAAACACAATGTTGTCATTAGCATGATCATTTTTCTCAAAGGATGTGAACATCCTCTTCTCTCCAGCCATGTGATTTGTGCATCCACTATTTAGCACCCACTTTGAACCAACGGAGGAATACGCCTATGAAACAAGTTTATGCTCTAGTTTTAGGTACCCAAAGGGATTTGGGGTCCTAGAGTGTTAGTAACAAGAACCTTGGGCACCCACACATTTCTTTTGATCAATGTGTCCTTTGTGCGGTACCCAACATTGGCGACCACCTTACCCTTGCGGTCCCAAGTCAACACATAATCTACATAGAATGAGCTTTGTGAAGCATGTAGCTTGGTCTTGCTTGTGTGTTGGATGTTGACCTTCTTCTCCTTTGCATGATGTGGGCTTGCCTTAGGTTGCTTACCATCAACCTTTGCTCGAATGGGTACCATTCCTCTAGGAATAGCCCACTAGCCCCAACACCGGATATCTTGTTGTTCTTCATGAAAGGAATGGGTTCTTGCCAACCTTGTTCATTCTTACCTAAACCCTTCCCTTTCACAAAACCATATTTATTCATGTAGCCACTTCCAAAGCCCTTGGTATGCTTCTCAAACTAACCTATCTTGGGTGATGCTTTTTCTTCCTTGATCAAACTTGTGAGTCTAGTGATCTCACTCTTTATGACATGCATCTCCGCAAGGTTAGTTGCACAAGTTTCAACATTCACATTATAACACCTTGCACAACCATCGCTACTGGTAGGAATAGAGCATTTGGTTGCATCATTGGAGGCAAGGTGGCATTTTCCAAAAGAGTGGTATGTTCTACTTCAAGAGCCATGTGTTTGGCATGTAAACATGAAATATTTTCTTCAAGTTTCTCATTTTCACTTTTGAGGTTAACATTTGACTCATTAACTAAGGATAGTTCTCTAGTTAATGCATCAACCTTTTCCTTCTCCTTAGCTAGAGACTTCTCAAGTTCTAGAATTTTGCTAATTTTGGCATTGGGCAAGTCCTCTTGCACCTTGAAACTCTTCCTTTATTTGGAAGGAGATTTCTCAAGGCCTACAATTTTCTCTCGCTCAAGCCTAATTAAGTCTTCTTTCTCCTTGAGAGTTTCATCCCTATCCTCTATTTCTTTCATAAGGTTCATGATTTTATTTGTTGTCTTTTTACCAAGTTCCTTTATCATGTTTTCATATTCAAGATCATCTAGGTTGTTATCATCATTGTCAGGAGAGGAACTTGAGTATACCTTAGGTCCTTTTGCCATGAGGCATTTGTGGGTGAAGTCATCTTCATCATCGATGACTTCTCCAAAGAGTGATGACTTGATTGTGCGGGCTTCAATGGCCATGGTTGCCACGCCCTCACAATCGGAAGATTCTTCGCTTGAGTCCTACTCTTGACCAAGATGAGCCTCTCCCGAGTACTTCTTCTTGCTCTTGCTGTACTCCTTCTTTTCATTCTTGTTTTTGTTCTTTGGGTTTGGGCAATCGGCAATAAAGTGACCGATTTCCCTACACCCAAAGCATGGCTTGTTGGACTTCCTCTTGATCTTACTTCTCTTGTCCTTGTTGCAGTATCCATCTTTCTTCATGACTATCTTGAATCTCTTGATGAATAAAGCCATGTCCTCATCACTATCACTTTCTTCCTTTCTTGATGATGTGCTCTTAATTAACAATTGTCTTGACCTTCTCCTTCTTACTTGCTTTGAGGGCAACACCATTGTTCTTCTCTAGTTGTTTATGAATCCTGGACAATTTTTGAGAGATTGTTTCTTCCTTGAAGTGATGAGGTGTTGTTCTATTCTTCCAATGATATCGGCGGGAGTGAACCTCCTGATTTTCTCTTTTCCCTAATCAAAGTAGGTAGGTAAACATATCTAGCCATGTATGCGGTTAAGATCTTGTCAACCATATCTTTGTCACTCCACTTCTCTCCTCCAAATGATCTAATCTTGTTCACTATCTTGTTCAACCGATTGAACATCTCATGCGGTGTCTCATATTCATGAATGATGAACCGGTTGAGCTCTCCTTCTAGTGCACGAATCCTTTCTTCATGCACTTTTCTTGTACCTTCATGGTTTATTTGAAGTGTGTCCCAAATCAACTCGGCCGAGTCCATCCCATCCACCTTGTCAAACTCTTCTTGCCTCAAAGAGCCAAGAAGTATGGGGGTGGCTTGCATATTGCGTTGAATGTCAAATTCTTGCTCTTGAGTGATTTCTTCATCTTCCTCGAGAATGTTGACACCTAACAAATACACACACATCGAGTGTTGCCATGAGGACTAGTCCGTCCCATCGAAACGAGGGGCTTTCCTAGGTTCACCGATGCATTTTGGGAGGAACCACTCAAGCGATCATAATTGAAAGGGATTTTGGTGACTTCTCACTATAGTCAGAGTCCGACTCGGATGATTCTTCCTCATGATCATTCTTCCTTTTTCTAGTGTTCTCTTCTTTTGGATCACCCTCAACTCCGGTAGGTAGAGTTGGTTCTTTAGGCATCGACATGTCAATTCTCCAAGCGATTAAGCTTCAACCTGGAGACCAAAGCTCTGATCCCAATTGAAAGGCTCTAGACATCTACTAGAGAGGGGGTGAATAGTCAAAACTGAAAAATTACAACACTTCAAACAATTCTGTCAGTGACTTTCAGAGTATCCAAATATTTGTCTGGAATCTCCGCAACTTTTGGAGATTCCAAGTAGATCAAATGAATTTCCAAGGTTTATGGACTTGTCTCCACTCCTTTGCATCAACTACCTGCAGCCAAAACCTTTCCAACAAGTAGATCAAGAGCAAACCCTAGAATTCTAGCAAGCAACTAGAAACTTCAACAAATCATAAAGTAAATGCACAAGGATACGAGGATTTGTTTCCTGAAGTTCAGTTCCTCAAGAGGAACTGAAAGTGCATTTTGCCCCCTAAGTGGGCTTTGGTGTTGATGACATGCATAATTAAAGAGCTAATGAGTTTATCGAGTTATGAACATGTTAAAATTCGATGAAATGAAAAAGAGGAATAAAAGATGCCAAATTATTTGAAATACGGTGTTGGAGCCTAAATGAAGATATTTTATTTAATTTCTATTTTCAATTCGAGTATAGAAAATACCGTACTATCAAGGGGGATGCAAAGAGATGTCATGAAGATGTCAAAATGCTTAATTGAGATGCTAACCACCTATGAGAGACACAAATCACACATTTGCACATTGCCATCCTGCAGTTTCTGCAGTTCTCGGAAGTTTAGATAGGGGATCGGAAGTTCTGAAACCTGTGGGAAGTTGTCCGTTTCTTCCAAATGGGGGTCCTCAGGCAGGCTGATTTAATAGGGTCGAAAGTTCCGACCAGGGGTTAGAAGTTCCGACAATCACTTGTCCTGCACACTAATGGCTACTTTTTGGGGCTAGGGTATTTATACCCCCTCAGTCCCCTCTACACACACCTCCTAGAGCTTCAAATCCTTCTCCCCACTCCCTCCAAGAGCTAATCCTTGAGTTGATTTGAGCTAGGGCTTGGGTGAGAGCAAGTTTGAGTTGTGAGACTTGAGCATTTGAGTGAGAAGGCAGCCACGTTCATCTCAAGAGCACCTGAAGCATCTTCATCCTTGGATTCGCGTTTATTACTCTTGAAGCTTGTTTCTAGACGGTTCAGCGTCACCTGGTTGAGCGTCCTCTTGTGTGTGTGCGCCCCGGGAAGTTTGTATTAACCATCCTTCATGGATTTGATAGTAAGTGACTCAATCCTCCTTTGTGGTTGATTGAGGGAGGAAAAGGGTTAGTGTAAGACCCTGCTCTTTGTGAGCTCTTCAATGGAGACGTAGTTTCCTTGTGGAAGTGAACTTCGGTGAACAAATCTCTTGTGTCTTGTGCTTATTGCATTTATTTAGTTTTGTTGACCTAGAGCTTGTTTTGTGCCAATCTACATTCTCAAGTTGTTGTGCTTGCAAAGCTCACTTGCAGAAGTCTCCTAGCATCATTGCTCAACTTTTGATTCAGCCAAGTTCTGCGGTTTCAATTTTAATTTTGAATTTCATATAAGAACTTTCCTTTTTGTCAGAAGTTCCGGTCCTATGTTGGAAGTTCCGACTCATTGGAACTTCCTACACAGTGTCGGAAGTTCCAACAAATTTAACCGCTGCGCAGATTTTTTAGAAATTTTCAGATACGCCTATTCACCCCCCTGGCATCACTAAGATCCTTTAAATTGGTAACAGAGCCTAATTTCTTGATTAAGGCTTAACTGCTAAGGGATAACAAGATGTCTCAAGTTAGGGATGGTGCCGACGCCACCAAAGCTGCCACCGCTCAAGCCGCTGTCGGTCTAGGCTTTGGGTTTAGTTTTGGGAACCCCGTTGGCCAAATAAGCCATCCACCCTTTATTCATGGATCTATCTCAAGTGATGACTCAAGTTCAAGTGATGAAGATGAGGGTGGGGACACGGAAGCAAGAAAAAGGAGAAAAGAGAAGATGAAGGACTAAATTGAAAAGAAGGATAAGAAGTTTATGAGGAAGAGAATCTAGGAAGAAAGTGAGAAGCATCCTTTCTTCGGGTTATATCATGTTCCTCATAACTATGCATCATCTCAGTATCCTACTTCACAATTTCAATCGGTCCACTTGGGAAAACCTCCTTTCTTTGATGGGATGGATTATCCCAAGTGGTCATATGATCTGAAAATGCATCTCTACGGGCTTCACCCCTGTATTTGGGAAGTTGTTGTTGTAGGTGTGACTCCAACAAATGGTGTACCCACGGTTAAACAAGCTCAAGACTAGTTCCACAATGTGCAAGCCGTGAGGGTCATCACAAGCTCTCTTTATGCGCAAGAATTCAACAAAGTCCTCAATGTTGAAGTGGCCAAGCAAATTTGTGACACTTTGAGAGAGGCTCATGAGGGGACCAATGAAGTTAGAGAAGGCAAGATGGACTTGTTGCAAGGAGAGTTAGAGCACTTTGTCATGCATGATGAAGAAACTGTGAGGCAAATGTATGATAGACTAATGGTCCTTGTGTCGGACATTAGATCTCTTGGAACCACCGAGTGGGATGACCACAAGGTAACAACGAAATTGCTTAGGGCTTTCACATCAAGGAACCCTACTCTTGCAACAATGATTAGAAGAGATGCAAAATTCAAAACCAAGATACCCAATCAACTTCTTGGTGAAATTCTCCATCAAGAGTTGGTTGAGAGGGATGTGGCCAAGTCACTTTGCCACAAAGTGAACAAGAATGTAGCACTCAATGCTAGCTCAAGTGACAAGGTTGAATCAAGTCCCAAGGCCCTCAAGACAAAGAAGGAAGATTCATATGATGAAGATTCCACCGATGAAGAAATGGTATTGGTCTTGAGAAACTTCAAGAATTTCATGAAGAAGAAATACTACAAGAAAGGTGGTGATGACAAGAACAGGCCATCATAAAGAAGATGCTATGAGTGCAAGGAAGTGGGCCATTGCATTGCTGATTGCCCACAATTAAAGAACAAAGAAAAGGAGGAGAAGAGGTACAAGGAGAAGAGCAAGGACTACAAGAAGAAATATCAAGGTCACGCTCATGTTGGTTAAGAGTGGGAGTCTAGTCGTAAATACTCCGATCGAGAAGGTATCGCAACTCTAGCATACCTAAATCATCAACAAAGCTCTTCAACAACATCTCCAAAGATGAAGACGACACTCCTTTTTGCCTCATGGTAAGAGAGACTAAGGTACAAGAATCATCCACCTCTAATAGTGCAGAAAATGATTTGGAAGATGAGGAAGAACAACATAGAGCTTACATGATAAAAGAATTTGGAAAGAAAGGTTTTAAAGAAATTAAAAAGCTTATGGAGAAGTTGGAGAAAAGAGGGAGTGTCTCGATAGGCAAGAAGACTTGCTCATCCCTGAGAAGGAGGGAAACCTTGCCTTAGAGAAGGCTCTTGCCGGGGAAAAGGGGAAAGTTGAAAAATTGGCTATTGAATTGTCTCTAGCGAATAATTCAAATGAGAGGATGTCAAAGGAGAACACTTTGATAAATGAATTTCTAGCTTCCCTAAAGGCCACTCATAGTGAGCTTCAAGAAAGCTTTTCATGCTTAACTGTCAAATTCAATGACCTTGAAGTTAACTATAATATTCTTTGGGAGAGCACCAAAACCAATTCCAAAGCAACTCTTGACTCTAATATCTCCACAAGTGAAGGGTGCTCAAATGTTATAAAGTTGATGTACAAGCTTGTGTTACTAACATGGCTAAGCTAGAAAAGTTGATTCAAGCAAAGGATACTCAACTAGAAAGGATGAACATGTTATGAAGCATCGATACGAAGGTAATGTCAAGCCCAAGCCTAAGGTTAACTACAAAGATGGAAGGCATCCTAACAAAAAGGATGGGCTTGGACATTACCAAGGAGTTAAGGCAAATGACCAGAAGGTGATCAAAGGTAAGGAATGTGTCATGTTCACTAAGCGAGCAAACCTTGAGGACTTGATGAACATATCTCATGGCGTGACCACCATAATTCCCTTGAAAGGCAAGAAAAAGGTTGAGACTCCCATCAAGGCTAAGGTTTTCAAGCATGAACCATCACCAAGCTACACTACCGACTACATGGTGACAATGGACCACAATGGTAAAATAGTGGTCAAGTATGTTGGAGCTTACACTAAGAAGGCCATTCTTAGAAGTGTGTGGGTTCCAAAAGTGTGTCCATATAACCCTCAAGGACCCAAATCTTTTTGGGTACCTAAATTCCAAGCTTATTTTGTTTGTTAGGCCTACTTCTCTAGTGGCACCGCATAATTGCTTGATAATGGATGCTCAAATCATATAACCGGGGTGAAGAACTTGTTCAGATCCCTAGAGCTTCATGACAAACCTAAAGAAATTATTGTCTTTGGAGACAATAGCAAAGGGGATGTGATTGGATTGTGTAAAATCATTGATGGTATTTCTCAATGTTCATAGAGTTATCCGCAAGCGCACGGAGATACCGCTGTATCACTTCACCCGTGAGTATTCAAGGGTATCATATTTCCACAAGGAATGGAGGTACTAGCTTTCTAACTGGTTCATCAAAGGGCAACAAGAGATAGGTAGGCAAGGATAGAGAGAATTCCTATGGCTTAAGATTTCTAGTAAAGATAGGTTCAACCTCTACTTGCTTACTTCGGGCAACGGCTTACTCCTAGTCTGCCAAGAATGTCCGGCTATTAGCTCTACGCCCAACCCGAATGTGGGGGACTACAAGGGATGGATAGGGCTATCACCACCTGCCGTCTACCCTGATAGACCATGGGGAAGGGTGGAAAACAAAGGTAACTTCAAGCCTATACACCATGTCTACGCTATCGATTATTGCTTCTAGCCCCGGCCAAACTTCGTCTTAAGATTCAAGTCCTTAAGCTAGAAACAACCGCTCAAGAGCGGACATTGATCCCGCAAGCAAGTAAAGAGTAAAACTTACATAACCAAGAGACTAACCACAATAGGAGATCACAAACACTTACTTAGAAAGGATGCATCTGTCGAGGTACAAGACCGGCGGAGAGTGCCGACTGGCCAGCACTTCCCCCGAACCACACCTCACTCTCTCCCTATTTTCTAAACACTACGGAGGTAGGGCTTCGCCTTGGAGTGTAGCTCTTCTCTCGTCTCTTGTGGTGTGTTGGAATTGGGGGGCTCTCCTCCTTATATAGCACTCCAAGGGTGGATCCTAGGGGGAACTTTCGGGGTGGTACCATCTGGAACCAGCGTAGGGAACACAGTGGGGGACTCTAGGAGAAAGTTGGGCCTGATTGGGCCCAGTTGGGGTTCGGCCACACCCTTTCTGAGGCTTTTTGGCCCAATCTTTGGTCGGTGCACTCCTTGTGGGCTCCTCATGTGGATTTGGGGTGTTTCGCCTGAAGTTTAATTGGTTTAGCATGTCATGTGGGCCCTTCTTTATTCATGTGATGCAGGATGGGATCTTCTGTGTACTTCTTCTGTGTCCTCTGCATGCTTTCCTCATATTTCAGACTTGGATCCCTAAAATGGCTTAGTGGACAATACATCTATGGAGCAAGGTTAGTGATAAACATATGCGAGTAAGTAAGGTTATTCTTCTTTATTTCTAGGTATAGTTGACAGTTGGATTTTGCATTTAAGGGTTGTCAACAACACCCCCACACTTTTCCCCTTGCTCATCCTAGACTAAAGGTCTGAGGACTAAGGTGGACCGTCTCCTCAAATAGTATGACGCCTGCATATAAGTTATTTCAATCCTTAACCTTTTACTCATGGACTTTGAAGTGTCTACCATGCCATCTTGAGTAGTTGAGGAATAGAATGGATTAGAATCAAGTCTTCCTTACTTCACCTGCTCAGATAACTTGGGTCATTGAAAGATTTTCAAAATAAACTTAAGACTTGCTCCTCGAATGATTCTCTCAGATCGCTCAATGTGTATACTTCCTTACCAAGGCGGTGGTTTGCCTCTTTTCATCCTACTTCTGGAAAGGCTTTTGTGGAGCATATGGTATGGAATGAAAAGGAGGCATACTTGCATTGCATATGTTGCAAAGTCAAAAAACCGGACTCAAGGAGGAGCAGATCATACACTCTGATCAAGATGTGCAAGTGTGTGGAAAATATGTGGAACAAAGATGCACGAAAACTCTTCTTTATATGATCTCTCTCCCTTTTTTTAAGGACATGGCTATTCTCATTTTGTTCATATATTTGGACCTTGATGCGTCCAACTCTTTTTTTTCTATGCTTGGACCTTTATGTGTCCAACTTTTCTATAGAACAGCCGCTTCATACCTGGGGAGTTCGACTACTTGCGGTTTACGTCTGCGCACTACTCGACGACCCTGAGGGACCAATGGCAAGACTTCGGCCAACTCCATGGATGATCCGGTGGAGTTGTTCTTCTTCACCTTCCCTTCGGTTATCCTTTCCGCCAGGGGGCTCCTGCTTTCGGTCGTCTCACCGCCGGGCAGAGCATCAGATGCTTGAGCTTTTTTCGCTTCAGCCGCGGCGCTGGGAAGAAGGTGGTCCGGTCGGGGGATGTCGGGTTGTGGTGGATAACTCTGGTACAACTCTGTGTGTCCCTGCAGAGGATTTTTCAGTCAGCGGTTACAGAAAAATAGAACTTATTCCAAAGAAGTCGAACACTTACCAGCTTTGGAGGATTTTGTTCAGAAAACAACTCCGGGACGTAGGGAACTGTGTTCATGTCCAGCAGCACTCGCTTGACCTGGATGAGCGCGGCATCGTCAGTCAGTTCTTCTGCGCACATTCGAGACGGGTCGTTAGCACCTATGTACTCGAAGCCTAGTGTATGGCGCTGTTGGATTGGCTGGATTCGGCGTTTGAAGAACGAAAACATTACGGACACGCTAGTCACTCCTATTTCTTTATGGGCTGCTATGATGGCTAGCAACTCGTCGACTTGATTCATGTCTCCTCTGGAGAGTTCGGTGTTCCAATCCGGCCTCATGACAGGGGGTTTCCCAGATCTCTCAATAAGTTGGGGGACATGGTTTCCGATGTAGAACCAATGGCTCTTCCATCCAGAAATGTTGGAGGGGAATTTGTAGGAAAGGTATGTGTCGCCGGCTTGTTGTCTAAGCTGGATGCCGGCGCCCCCTACAACGGATGGATTTTTGGAGGTCGGTTGTGGCTTTACTCGGAAAAGATAGCGGAAAAGATCCCAATGGGGTTCAATTCCAAGGAAAGCTTCGCAAAAATGGATGAAGATAGCAATGTGGCAGATTGAATTCGGGTTGAGGTGATGGAGCTCAAGCTCGTAGAAGTAAAGAAGGCCCCGGAAGAAAGAGCAAGAGGGGAGAGCCAAACCCCGTTCAGAAAAATGGTAAATGAGACGATTTTGTCCACATTTTCTATGGTAAGAAGTTCGCGAAAAGAGGGGCGCCAGTTGATAAGATTTTTCTCCTAAAGCAAACCTTCAGAAACAAGATTCAGGAGTTTGTTGTTGGAGCACTCACTGTAAGTCCACTCCCCAGATGGCGGCTGCGACTCTTTCCCCTTCCCATCCTTCTCATTGGATCTCTTGGGCGCCATTTCTAGATCTGCTTGCCATGAGTTGCTCGGGGGCTGCAGAGAAGGGGCGGAGGGATTTGGCTAGTTTGGAGGTTTGACAAAGGGGGTGAAGGCGGAGCACAGATCTGACTGGGGATTCGGAAATTTCTCGGCGGATTGAAGATTGGAAGCACGGATTTTACCTTAAGTTACCGCGGGATTAAATAACCAGCGGCCGGATACAGGTTTACTGTTCCGAAGTTGAAGAGTCGTCTTAGGGAATATTCGGAAGATGAGGGGTCATTTGGTGGACTTTTTAGATAACTTATTCGATTAATCATTTTTCAGGGTTAATTGTCCCAAAAAAGGGGTTTTTCGAATTCCAAATCTAACTTCCATCATCTGTATCATCACACCAATTATCTCCCAAGAGATTTTTTCACTGCATGCCATGACTTTTGGATCCTTTTTTCCAAACCTGAGAGATTTGGATTCAAGGCTCGGGGGCTGCGGGATACGTGGCATCGACTACTTATTTTTTGAATTTATTCGAAAAGTAAGTAAGGAAGATTCAAGATTAATGCGACCCTCAGCCTGATTCTTGGGGCTACTCCATATGGAGTGCGATTTTTTATCGCACACCATACCAAAGAAGTAATTCGGGGCATGAGCACCTCATAGCTTCGATGCAGCCAAGGAAGTACTTGAAGAAGAACTTCAAGACGGAGCTTTAAAAGAAGCTGAAGACTACTTCGAAAGTACTCGAGGAGCCTGCAATACTCAGCTACAAAGAGCTTGGGGGCTTGTCAGACCCGGGACTACGTGATTGTGTACATAACGTAGTTCATACAGGATTAGGGGATAGGACTTGTCATATACCTTATCTATGTTGTACTCTACTCGCATGCGAAGTAGGACTAGCCTGTACAGAAGGAAACTACTCGAGTTGTACTCAAGTACCATTCCTAGGCTAGTGTCGGACTAGGATTCATGTAACCCTATCCTCCCGGATATATAAGTGCAGGCAGGGACCCCCTAAAAACATAACATCAACATCCAGGGCAATACAAATCACCAAACAGGACGTAGGGTATTATGCACATCATGGCCGGAACCTGTCTAAACCTTGTGTTGCTTGCACCTTCGAGTTCCTGATCTTGGCGTCACCCTACCTAAAACTTACCACCTCGGGTATACCCCTCGGTGGGCAGGCGGTAAAACACCGACACAATTTTTTTTTACTGAAGTGTATGTCGGGCCTTGGTTTAACTCCCGCACAACTTAGCTTGAGGACTTACCCATCTATTTGAAATCTTTCATGCAGGGGTTGGTCCACAAAAGATATACATCCAATGCTTATAAAGTATTAACTTTGATGTTTCATTAATCAAACTCGACACCATGTCTTATTTGATTAAAGAAAGCTATTTTAAACTAAGCACCATGCTTAATTTAAAAATCCTATGGATGTACCTTAAGAAAAATAAACAACGGAACAAAGACTTTGATGATCAAGCTGTGTTCAAGTGGAGATAAGTATGAGTAGAGGATTGGTAAATCTTATTTTTGCATACCTGAGTATTCTTACAGGTAGCATATGAGGATGGCTGATTTGAAACTGTTGTAGCGATGGTGTGGTCACATGTGTTTGTTAATTACTCCTCCATTTTGATGTGGGCTAAAGCAGAGGAAGGCACTTAGACCATGACGACTCTAGCGAACAATAAGGCAAGGTCATACACACGCCCAGTGTGTAGGAACTATCGACCTTGGTGGCATGATTTGTTGGCACAATGCTGTAGGATTGGAGGCGTAAAGTACATCTCCTCTTGTTCATGTGAGCAAGCACCGAATAGAGTGGAGCAGCAAAGGCCTAGAAAGGAAGAGGAGCATTCCTCTTGCTTGTATGTGTGTAGGAACTGCTAGAGCGAAGCTATGCAAAGCTGGGAGCGGATGAGGTTTATGCCTAAGCTTTGCTAGCGAAAGCGAAACCAAGACTGGGTGGAGCCCGGCGGCAAAATGGTACTGATCATGGTGCAACACGATGGGTTGGAGACATGCTTAATGCGGCGTCTGATCCATGGGAGCATGCTGGTTCGCCTTCACTCTTTTTTCTCTCTTTTGTTCTTTTTCTCTCTCTCTCTTTTTTCCTCTATTATTTTTTCTTTGTCTCTTCCTTTTTATCAGACCCTTTTTTTACTTTCCCCCCTTTTTTTTCTTCCCCACATTATTTTTTCTGTAAGCAAGCCAGAGCTGACACTTATAAACTGGGATAGTCCTTGGTACCGATAGAACTTGCAGTGATACGCTCACCAATTTCCCCCACACTTGGACTATTTTGTGTCAAGACACCAAAAGTCAAGTGTGTGGTGTCGGTGTCTCCTTTAGAGTGTGTTTCATCACCAAAGAGGACCAAGTGTACAGTTGAAGCAGCTCCCATGTTCTTGGGTATCGCATGCCCCTCGTTCTTTTTAATCCCAACCAGAAATGGTTAGCGGCCAAAAAAAACTCGAAGGTGCATACTATTCTGAAAATATGTTCTTGCTTTTGTTGCTCCAAAATTATATACATATATATATTTCTTTCCTATGATAATCTGAGCTATCTCTTGGTAGTGCTTTGTTTATGGTCACAAGCTCGACCATGGAGAACTTTTTTTGGCTCCGGAGAAGGGTTGCTCCCGAACCATGGCAATGTAACCAGGAAAAAGTTCAAAGCCAGAAGCTTTGGTAGGCTTAGAAGAGGTTTGTGGCTCTAAGAACTCACCCTGATTGGTTGAAAGGTATGGACAAGGATAACCTTTCATGGGTAGTGGGGGTGAAGGTAGAGGTAAGGAAAACAAAAGATACGAAGATGAACTAGGTAGCGGGGGTGAAGGTAGAGGTAAGGGAAAACAAAGGTTATGATTTTTTTTGGATAAGGATACGAGGATGAACTAGGTTCGAAGGAGAGGGTCGTCTTCCAATGTCGAGAGATTCTTGGGCAGGACTGCCTCAGATCGAATTAGAGAAATGAGACTCATGAAATAAATCATGAAAAAGGAAAGGAGCAAGGATAAGATAAAGATAGTAAAATAAAAATAGATAACCCCAAACTTTACTAAACTATCTATCTTTATTAAAAACTTGATGTAATTGTGCTCATCACTCCATAATTCATCACAATCATTATAAGGATCCAAATCAAATTGTTCTCATAAAACCAAGCACACAAGCACACTAACTAAGATTAAGTAAACTATAAAGACCATTCGAACTAGTGATTACAAAAAGACTCTTAAAGACAATCCTAACTTAGACTCCTAGCTCTAGCATCTCTAATGGACTCATCGCTATCGTACTTCGGAGGTAGCTCCTGATCTCCACTAAGCTGGGCCCCCAGAATCGCCTTCTCCCTGAGCGTCTTCCTCAGCTTCCTCTTGACCGCCTGGATCTCTGATTCGGCAGCATCCAAGTCGGTGCTGAGAGCGGCGACTAACTCCTGTGTGGTGTCCATGAGCAAGCTTCCCTCCCTAGGGGGTGGAACAGGAATCTGCACACTGGTGGCACCCTTCCTGCGGTGTGGGAGCTAGTGAAACTATGTGCCCTGGAGCTCATCCCGATAGACCTAGCAGAGAGAATAGAGAGCTCTCCAGGCAGCTTTGCTAGTCCATGCATCCAAAGTCTTCCTAGGCATGTCATCAAAGTGCTTATAATATTCCATCTAGCTGCCATACCTCTCATCCGGAACACTGATCACCATTGCCACTAACCACTCATCCACCTGCTGAGCATTCCCAAACAAGGAGGCTTCATAGCGTGGCCTCAGTGGAAAACCAATTCTATGCATGGCCCTCCATAGAAGTGCTGGGAATGGACCTTCAGCAAAGTCCAAGTGGTGTAGTTCCTTCTCATAATGGGGTTTTGGTGGTGGTACGTTTGCTGCAGCGGCTGGCTCTGGATCACCATCTAGATCATCGTCACCACCATCTGGTGCAGCTAGGTCATCACCACCATCTTCTGCATCATCTCCTTCTGCGGTCCCTAGATCGGCACCATCTCCTCCTACGGCGTTGTCCTCATCGCTATCTTCTATAGCATCTGGGTGGTCCTTAGGCAGCTCCATGGCTTCTCCTTAGTGTTAGTGTCCACCCAGCCTCCTTCATAGTAGCCTGTAGTAGTCGTCATTGTCGATCTCTACGACCACGGGGGCGTCCTCTGGTTGCACAGGCTCCTCCTGTGCGGGCACCTCCTGAGGATGCTAGATCTGCTAGGGTGGCCCATGGATGCTCTTACAGGCGGTCTCCCTGATTCTAGCCATTTGAAGCAAAATGAGGATAGTGTAAGATAAAGGATATTTAGAAAGAGCTAAGGGTGATCTTAAAGCAAGAAGGAGTTTGAAAAATGGCAACACACTCGTGAGGCAAGAACGAAGAAAAGGATGAGACAATAGTGATATAATAAAGAAATAGGCAATTTCAAAGGCAAGTAAGCAGAAACTAGGTTACTAAGTGAGATAAGCCATTAAATTCAACCATTACTAACTAGACTAACGTCCTACAATCAACACTGCTCTGATACCACTTCTGTTACATCCGATTTTGGAAAGAAGTCGAATGCATCTCATATGTGCGCCAGAATCAAGTTCACACACATATGATAGACGGTAAACGTGTATCCAAAACAATGTCATAACAAAAAAGAGTATTAAGATACTTTATTACATGGCCGAACATCTTAATCTTAAGCGCACAAATAAATGTTTGTGACTAGCAGCGGAACTTCAACTTTACAGGCAGATAAAGTAAAACAAGTGTAGCATAGTTTCCAAGTTATCCAACCATAAACCAAGTAGAATCAACTAGCGTAGCTACAACATAAAGTAAACAACCCAGGTTTAATCAAGGAAGTTCGAATAGAAACTAGGCATATCTTTAGTTTGGGACCCATCATATTATAGACACATGCATGCATATAAAGTAAAGGTGTGTATTAAGATTATTAGGACCAAAGTATGATCAAGGACCACTTGTCTTCTTCAAAGCACTGCTGCTGCTCGGGGGGCATCTTCAAAGTCTTGCTCTTTTGGACCCTCGAACTGCGCACCGTCTATCGCAACACACAAGTATATACAAACAAGCAAATACAATAAATAAGAAACAGTACACCAAATAATGTAAACAGAGCAAAACAATGTTATAAAGCTACTGTACACGTCGCAAGGATCGCGTGAGTGCGCGAATCGATGTAAACGGAGTTAAAACGGAGAAGTTATTGCTAAAACATATTTCCAGGAGCTTATTTGTAAAAGATTTGAAACTAAAAGGTCTCTAAACAAAGAAATTGAGGGCTAAAACATAAATAAACCTTAAATCTAGGGTTTAGATTGAGAAACCGAGGGGCTAGGAATGGCGGGTTCTATTTTAGAGAAAGACAGGGGCTAAAACAGATGAAAAAGGATCTATTTGTAAATACTTTTAAACTGTGGTGGACTGCAGGTTTAGTCTAATAAAACTGAGGGTCTCTTTTGCAAAACAACCTATGGTTTGACGGGTATAGGTTCTGTTGACTTGGGTCAGATCGGATCTGGGCCATCCGATCTAGATCGGACGGCCGGGAGCGGCGGGCGGCTTGGGGTGGCGGTGCTTGACGCTGGCGGTGAGTCGTGCGATGGCGGGCGGTGGAGGAGCTCGCCGGAGTTACGCGATAACGCATTTCTAACTCGGTTTCACTCAGGAAAAAAGGTCGGGGAGAGGGAGCGTGAGACGGGGAACGTGGTGTGGAGGTCGAGAGAACGGTGCGGCAACTGGAGGCGAGCGCACGGCAGCGGCGCACCGAGCCCTTGCTTCGGCAAGTAATTGCCGCGGGAGAAGGCACGGGGGAGAGGGGCGAAAGGCCAATGGTGATCCTCACCTCCACGCGAAGCTTTGGCAGCAGGCGAGGGCGACAGAGAGGAGGTGGAGTAGCAAGCCGGCGGCTCTCCCAAGCTCCGCGGTGAAGGCGGTGTCGTGAGCTAGGGTTAGGGCTTGCGGGTCGAGGGGCGGCGGCTGCGGGTTGATGAGGGGTCAAGGGCGTGGGGCGGCACCTATTTATGAGGCCGAGGGGGCCTCGACATGCGGGCTCAGGGGTGGCACTAGGGAGGCGTGCCGGCCGAACTCGGGCTCGAGTCCGAGCCTGGCGCGAGGTCGGGGATGGGCCCGACAGGTGGGTCCCGCCTAGCGGTGAGGGAGAGAGGGAGAGAAGAGGAGGGCGCCGGGTTGGGCTGCTAGGCCAGGAAAGGATGGGCGGAGCGGCCGGCTAGGCTGGGCCGCGCAGGAGGATGGGAAGGGGAATGGGGTTGGCCCGGTTGGGCCATGCAGGAGAGAAAAAAAAGGAAAAAGGAAGGGGGAGCTAGGTTGGGCCAAGAGGAGAGAGAGAGAAAGATGCACTCAAATGCATTTGAATTTAAATCTAAAATTTAAATTCAAATCAAGACAAGCAATAAAACAATGCAGTGCGGCATGAAAATGCACAAGGCTTATTTTCCTCATATTTCTTTTTATGACCAAGTAAGTTATTTATAAATCACTGTAAATGTTCCAAAATCAAAAGAAATTAAAAAAACCTTATGGATGCTGCAAAACCTAGCAAAATTTACTTGGGCTTCCTAATTCAAAATTTAGGGTCTAACAAACCTACCCCCCTTAAAAGGAATCTCATCCTCGAGATTCGGCTGGGCTAGAAAAATGGTGGGGAAATTTTGCCTGTAACTCATCCTCTTGTTCCCAAGTAGCCTCATCCTCTGCATGGTGACTCCATTGAACCTTACACATCCGAATACTCTTACTCTGAGTGATTCTCTCCAATGTGTCCAGGATTGTAAATGGGTAATCTATGTAAGTCAAATCATCCTGCACATTCAACTCCTCCAATGGCAACTGTTCCTCTGGTACCCTCAAGCACTTCTTCAACTACGATATGTGGAACACGTTGTGCACATCTGGAGGTCACGCAGGTAGCTCTAACTGGTAAGCTACCTCACCTTTCCATTCCAAGATCTCGAACGGGCCAATGTAACAAGGTGACAGCTTCCCTTTGACTTTCAATGTGTGCAAACCTCTGATATGTGACACTTTCAAATACACAAACTCTCCTTCTTCAAAAGTCAACTTCCGTCGTCGAGTATCTGCGTAACTTTTCTACCTTGACTAGGCTACTTTCAGATTCTCACGGATAACCTGCACCTATCGTTCAGCCTCTTTAATGATCTCAGGCCCGAACAACTAGCTTTTGCCTGTCTCACTCCAATACAATGGAGTACCGCACTTCCTGCCGTATAATGCCTCAAATGGTGCCATCTTCAAACTGGCCTGATAACTATTGTTGTAAGAGAACTCTACAAATGATAGACTCTTATCCCAACTGCCTCCGTGCTTTAGGGCACAAGCACTAAGCATATCCTCTAACACCTGATTTGTCCTTTCTGTCTGCCCATCTATCTACGGATGATAAGCTAAGCTGAAATTCAACTTCATCTGCATTGACTCATGCAACTTCTACCAGAATCGAGACGTGAACTGAGTACCTCTGTCTGACACTATCTTCTTAGGTACCCCATGCAAACACATAGTTCTGGAGATATACAGCTCTGCTAGTCGTGCCCCTATGTAAGTAGTCTTCACCGGAATGAAGTGAGCTATCTTGGTCAATCGATCCACTATGACCCGTATCGAATCATAACCATCTCGTATGCGTGGCAATCCCATAATGAAATCGATACCAATATCTTCCCATTTCCATTCTGGCACCTTCAATGGCTGTAACAAATCAGCTGGCCTCTGATGTTCTGCCTTGACTCTTTGACACACATCACACAATGCCACATGAATTGCAACAACACGCTTCATGCCATACACCAATATCTCTCCTTCAAGTCGTGATACATCTTGGTACTGCCAGGATGGATGGAATAAGCTGAGTCATGAGCTTCCTGTAGAATTTTCTCCTGAAGATTATCCACATCGGGCACACATATCCTCTTTCGGAACCACATAGTTCCACGTTCATCCTTAGTGAAGTCAGGTGTCTTGCGTGCTTCTATGATCTCCTTTATCTCCTGAATCTTAGCATCCTCAAGCTGACCCTTCTGTATCTCCTGTTCAAGAGTCGGCTCCACTTCTATAGTGATCCCTTCAGTATGAGCAACAAACACAAGGTTGAGTTGCTCAAACTCCTTATACAATTCCCATGGCATCCGGCTAGCCATTGTCGCGTTCACATAACTTTTGCGACTCAAGGCATTAGCAACCACATTAGGCTTCCCTAGATGATAGTGTATCTTCAGGTCATAGTCCTTGATGAGATCTAATCATCTTCATTGCCTTAGGTTGAGGTCATTCTGAGTGAAAATGTACTTCAGACTCTTATGGTTGGTGTATATCTGACATCTGTGACCCAACAAATAGTGCCTCCATATCTTCAGAGCATGTACCACTGCTGCTAACTCCAGATCGTGTGTGGGATAGTTCTGCTCATATTTCCTCAACTGATGAGATGCATATGCAATCACATGCCCCTCTTGCATCAATACACAACTAAGACCTTGTTTAGAAGCATCACAGTAGATGTCGAAACTCTGGTGAATATCAGGCATAACCAATACTGGTGCAGTAGTCAACCTTTTCCTCAACTCATCAAAACTATTCTGACATGCCTCTGACCATATAAACTTATTTTCTTTCTCTAGTAGTGAACTAAGGGGTTTCACTATCTCAGAGAAGCCTTCTGTAAACCTCCTGTAATATCCTACGAGTCCTAGGAAACTCCGGATCTCTGACACTGTTGTTGGCAGTTTCTACTTCAACACATCTCTGACCTTCCTTGGATCCACCGCAATACCTCCGTCTGTGATAACATGACCAAGAAATGAGACCTCACTCAGCTAGAATTCACACTTGCTGAGCTTGGCATACAACTGATTTTCTCTGAGTTTCTGCAGAACAAGCCTCAAATGTTCCTCATGTTCCTCCTCTTTCCTAGAGTACACCAGAATATCATCAATGAACACCACCACAAACTTGTCAAGATATTCCATGAACACTTTATTCATCAGGTACACGAAGTAAGCTGGAGCATTAGTCAACCCAAAGGACATTACTGTATATTCATAAAGCCCGTATCTGGTAATATCTGAAGGTCGTATCCTCCACTGACGATACCCTGACCTCAAGTCAATCTTAGAGAATACTCTAGCTCCCTTCAACTGATCAAATAGGTCTTCTATACGAGGCAATGGATACTTGTTCTTGATGGTAACCTCGTTGAAAGATCTATAATCAACACACATCCTCCGTGTACCATTCTTCTTCTCAACAAATATCACAGGTGCTCCCCAAGGTGAAGAACTAGAATGAATGAACCGCTTATCGAGCAATTCTTATAACTATTTCTTAAATTCCTCTAATTCATCAACTGACATTCTATATGGTCTCTTAGCAATAGGTGTAGTACCAGGTAAAAGATCTATAAAGAATTCAATGTCACGTTCAGGTGGCATACCTGTCAAATCATCGAGGAAGACATCCAGGTACTCACACACCACTCTGATGTCCTCAATCAAATCTACCTTCAACTGATTCACTGCATAGTCTACTGCAGATGGAAGTGTTGCAATGAACTCAAATCGTTCACCTTCTGAACTAGTGAGAAGCAGTGACCGCTTGGAATAATGAATAACTGCATCGTACTTTGTCAACCATCCCATTCCGAGAATGATGTCAATACCACTGGACTCCAAGACTATTGGATTTGCACAGAATTCTCTTCCCATAATCTGTATTTTCACCCCAAGACAATAATACATAGCCCTCATATTTCCCCCAAGTGAGTTTACTTCATGGAACTAGGTATGGTACATAGCCGAATAGAGTACTTAGTAACATACTCAGCAGAAATAAAGGAATGCGATGCTCCAGAATCAAATAAAACTGATGCAGCGGCTGAGTTGACTAGGAACATACCGAACACAACATCCTGAGCCTCCTGAGCGGTCTCTGCGACCACATGATTCACACGCCCGCGGACGTAGTTCTGTGGTGTCTGGTTGTTGTTTCTGGGCTGTTGCTGCTGTGGAGTCTGCCTCTTTCCACTGTTGTTGAACTGGTTTGAAGTATTCTGGACGTTCCTCTTGGGACAACCATTGGCATAGTGTCTAGTCTCGCCACATCTGAAGCACGTGTTGCCACTAGTGGGAATAGGGATGTTGTTCCTCAAAGGTGTCCCATTAGGAGTGTTCTGGCGGTTCTGCGGGAAATTGGGGCGCTGCACTGACTGACCAGTACGCTGAGCCTACTGATGCTACTAGTTCTGCTGATTGGGGCATTGGTATTCATTCTGCCCGAAGTTGACATTCTGTCCTCCAGTGCGAAAAGGTGTCCCTTGCGGTGGCGCGAAGCAGGGGCATGAGTTGTTGCTGAACTGCCCTGATGACTCAAACTTCCTCTTCTGTTCACCCATCTCCTTGCGAGCATGCTCCACCATGATGACATTGTCCACCATCTTCTGAAAGTTTTCACAAGTGTGCACCATCATGGTTCCAGGGGCTTATTTGTAATAGATTTAAACTAAAAGGGCTCTGAACAAAGAAACCAAGGGCTAAAATATAAATAAACCTTAAAGCTAGGGCTAGGGACGGCGGGTTCTATTTTAGAGAAAGATAGGGGCTAAAATAAAAGAAAAATAATCTATTTGTAAATATTTTTGAACTGCGGTGGAGTGCGGGTTGATTCTAATAAAACCAAGGGTCTCTTTTGCAAAATGACCTAGGGTTTGACCGGTACAGGTTCTGTTGACTTTTGTCAGATCGGATTGGCGGAGCGGCCGGCTGGGCTGGGCCGCGCGGGAGGAAGGGAAGGGGAAGAGGGTTGGGCCAGCTGGGCCGCGTAGGAGAGAAAATAAAGGAAAAAGGAAGGGGGAGCTGGGCGGAGCCAAGAGGAGAAAGAGAGAGAGAAAAAGATGCACTCAAATGCATTTGAATTTAAATTCAAATGAAGATAAGCAATAAAATAATGCAGTGTGGCATGAAAATGCACAAGACCTATTTTCCTTATATTTCTTTTTATGGCCAAGTAAGTTAGTTATAAATCATGGTAAATGTTCTAAAATCAAAAGAAATTAAAAAAAACCTTATGGATCCTGTAAAACCTAGTGAAATTTACTTAAGGTTCCTAATTTAAAATTTAGGGTGTTACATGAAGGGTGGTTTCTGCAAGATTGATGCACTCTGTGATACCTTGATCAACTCGGTTGGTGCCGGAGGATGGTGAGGAGTCTCAAGGCGGTTCCGTGTCGAGGACACCTGGTCAGGCTGATGGAGAGTGGCTTCCGCAAGCTTGATGCATTCGGTGATGCCGTCGTCCACCTAATCTATCCCGGCAATTAGATCATCAACACTAATCGATGGGTGAGGGTTTGCCTTGATATGACTTGCGCAGCTTCCAATTAGATCGGAAAGTTTGATCTTGCTGAAATCATCGGCAAGATTGTCGATGTCGCGGCTGGATGTTGGACCAGATGCCTCCAGCTTCTTGGGGTTGGCTAGGTGGTTGCTAAAACCGCCTGAGCCATTGGCGATGCAGACCTAGGAGCCGAAGGTGAACATGGTACCCTCGTCAGGCATGGCCTGGTGAAGTTGAAAAATGCCATCGAGTTCTCCGGTGGATGCTCGATGAACACCCCTACCTGGTGCACTAGCTATCAGTGTTTAACCTCCAAGCCCACCAAGGGAACCCTCGAGGTGGTAGGTTGTAGGTGGGGGGTCGCCGAGATCAGGAACTTGAAGGTGCAAGGAACATGAAACTTTAGACAGGTTCGGGCCACCGAGAGCGTAATACCCTACGTCCTGTGTGGTGGTTTATGTTGCCTTAGATGATGTTAGGTGGTTATTTGGAGGGGGTCCCTGCCCGCCCTTATATAGTCTAGGGGGATAGGGTTACATGGAAGTCCTAGCCCGATACTAGTTTAGGAGTCCTACCCAGTACTGCTCGGGTAGTTTCCTTCTGTTCTGACTAGTCCTACTTCTGTATGAGTAGTTATAACTAGTGTAGGGTGTGGGCCATATCCCATCCTTATCCTAGAATATGTACGCCATGTGCGCAGTCCCATGGCCCCGATCTGACAAGCCCCTGAGCTCTTTGTCGTCGAGTACTGCAGGCTTCTGAATACTTCTGAAGGCATCTTCGAGTTCTTCCAAACTTCGTCTTGAAGATGTCTTCCGAGTACTTCCTTGGCTGCATCGAGACTGTGAGGTGCTCATATCCTAAGCAGTTTCCAGGTCTTCTTTTATGTGGGGTGCGATTAAACTCGCACTCGATATGGAGTTTCACCCAAGGCTTAGGTTGAATCAAAGAATCAAGCTGAGGGTCAAATTAGTCTTGAATCTTCGGCTCTTATTTTCCAAAAATTTAAAAACAAGCCTGTGACATTCAGGTAATTAGAGACATAGACACTAGATTTTAGTATGATATATGTATGCTTGCTATGGTATATGTGGGTAGTACAAAAGACTAGGGGTATATTTGTAATTTCTATAAAATATAGGCCCTTAAGTGTAAATTGGGTGAAATGGAAGATAGCATTAAAACCTAGGCGAAGTATTATACTAAGTGTTAAATTTATATTACTATAGGAAAGAAAGTATAAAAGGTAGATTAAATTCTAAGGAAAATAAGCCTTTAAGTAAATACAGGGACCTAAGTATAAATGAAACAAAAACCATAGGGTCTTTTATGTAAAATAGTTAATGTGTAAAAGTAATTTTCCTTGTTTACTTAAGGGCTAACATGTAAGAATACAAGTCATCCTGATATCTCATGAAAACTTGTAAACATATCCAAAATTTGGTCAAATCCACTTTGGTAAGGACAAAGGTAATTCAAATTTCACCTTTGTTCAAAACTTAACATGTAAAGCTGCAAACTTTGAGTTTTTGTCCTTGAACCTTAAAGCAAAATTGTAGAACTTGAAAAACTCTACAACTTTCATTTTGGGTACTTCCTCATTAGAGCTTTAGATCATAGGGAATTTTACTTTACAGGGAAGTCCTTGGATCTTTTTAATTTTCCACATGAGCCCTCGGACTTCCCCCTCCTTCTTCTTCCTCTGAGCCCCCTCTGCTCCTCTGCCTCCCCTGCTCTGCCGCTGGTGCAGCTTCCCCAGCCGCCGCTGTGCAGGCTGCCGCCGTCCACCTCCTGCTGCCGCCCTTCCCCACGCGTCACCCCAACCTTGCCCGCCGCTCTAGCCCTCCCTTGCTGTCCTGCCTTGCGCACGCCACGGCTTCCCCGAGCACCCGCCGGCCGCCACCTCACCGCCGCAGTAATTCACGCGCGTGTTTGCCTTATCTTCCTCTCCCTTCTGCTCAGCAACATCAGTAACTTGTGCTCGCTCCAATTGCACTGCTAGTCCCCCTGCTCCAAGCACCCCGAGCTCCAATTGCTTCCGCCGCCCGCTCCTTCCTTCCGGCAAAGTACTGGTCGCCGTGGGCAGTAGCCGTCGGCCACCCATTGCCCCCGCTAGCTCCTCCGCAAGCTTTCCAGACCTCTACTTGTGCTCCCTAGCCCCTAGCCGTCTCCCAATTCCAACTGAAGCACCCTCACCGACGATCACCATCCGCCGCCGCCTCCTGCTCACCGTGGGCAGCTCACTCCGAGCCTCCCCGCGCCGCCACAACCCCTCAGCCAGCACTACATCAATCCCGTCAACCTCCACTACCCTTCAATTGGAACATGGAGAACCACCCAGAAAAATAGTGCAACCACAATACTACATGGCTCTAGTCTTGACTAAGTAATTAGAAACTTTAACTTGTAAATATCTTACCAAAAGGGCAAGAGGGGAGTGCGTTGACGGGGAATAGCCCGGTCCTCTTGGAGGCTTTGTTTATGGTCCTTGGCTAAGGTACCGCTTCATTAGGGAGGGTTATGACCACTGCGGCCTAAAACCTTTGCGGATGATTGCAAGTTAGGAAATCTTTGTAAAGGTCTCGTAGTGAGTCCCAGCCACTCACCTCGGAAGTGTTTAAGGGCCTTGCAAACCCAGGCATCAAGGGAAATACGAGTCGTGGGTAAAGTGTACAACCTCTACAGAGTGAAAACTGATATATCAGCCGTGCTCACAGTTAAGAGCGGCTTGGACCCTCACATGATAATTGAACTTGAAGATGATCTAAATTGATGTTCTGTATTTATGATGTTGTTGCTTATCTCTCTTATTTATTTAAGGGTTGGTATATATTTACACTTAGCTAATGCTTGCGAAATAAAACTTGGTCAACTAAAAATGCTTATTGCAATCAAACCTTGTTAGCTTTTCCTTAAATTTTGGCCTTGCATGTTATATAATTTACTCCACTTGCTGAGTACCAACCATAATTGTACTCATGCTTGCTTTATTAAAACCAATGCTGCTCAGAACAAGATAATTGTCCGGAGTTCCCTAAAGATTTTGAGGAGTTCTAGGTGTATGTCTCCCAGTCATTTGCCTGTAAAGTTGAAGTTCCGCTGCTAGTTACAAACATTTATTTGTGTGCCTAAGATTAAGACTTTCCGTCATGTAATAAAGTATCTTAATACTCTATTTCCTTATGACATTGCTTCGAGTATACACTTGTACCATCTATCATATGTGCGGAACTTGATCCTAGCGCACATATGAGATGCATTTGATTCCTTTCCAAAACTGGGTGTGACATCTTGCTTAGGGTTCTAAACACCTAGGGTGTTATAGCCATGCAGAGAATTGGTTTTCCACTAAGGCCATGCTACGAAGCCTCCTTGTTCAGGAATGCTCTGCAGGAGGAGTGGTTAGTGGCAGTGGTGATCAGTGTTCCGGATAAGAGGTATAGCAGCCGGATAGAATATTATAAGCACTTTGATGACGTGCCCAGGAAGACCTTGGATGTAGGGACCAGCGAATCTGCCACAAGAGCTCTCTATTCTCTCTGCCAGGTCTATCAGGATGAGCTCCAGGGCACAGAGTTTCAGCAGTTCCCACGCCGCAGGAAGGGTGCCACCAGTTTGCAGATTCCTATTACACCCCCTGGGGTGAGAAGCTTGCTCATGGACACCACACAGGAGTTGGTCGCCGCTCTCAGCACCAACTTGGATGCTGTCGGATCAGAGATCTAGGAGGTCAAGAGGAAGCTGAGGAAGACGCTATGGAGAAGGCGATTCTAGAGGCCCAGCTGAGAGGAGATCAGGAGCTACCTCCGGAGTACAATAGCGACGAGTCCATCCATTACCTGCCAAAGTCACATCCCTGCAAGCGCGTCAACTACGGAGAGCCAGGCTACCGCATCTGTTACCGTTAGAGATGCTTGAGCTAGGAGTCTAAATTAGGAGTGTCTTTAAGGGTCTTTTTATAATCGCTAGTTCGAACGGTCTTTATAGTTTACTTAATCATAGTTAGTGTGCTTGTGTGCTTGGTTTTATGAGAACAATTTGATTTGGACTCTTGTAATGATTGCGATGAATTGTGGAGTGATGAGCACAATTACATCAAGTTTTTAAGAAAGATAGTTTAGTAAAGTTTGGGGTTATCTATTTTATTTTACTATCTTTATTTTATCCTTGCTCCTATCCTTTTTCCATGATTTATTTCATGAGCCTCATTTCTCTAACCGATCAGATGGTGAACACCAGGTCCAGATCAGGGGTCGATCAACCCGCAGTACCATGTTAGGGAAGAAGCAACGACTCCAACCCCAATCCTTAGCAGAGTCAACAACACTAGGAACCACCAGTAGGGATGGAGCAGTTCCTCACCGCCCAGACTCAGCTGCTAACCAACATGGCGAACACTATCACCAACATGCAGGCCTAGATGAACCAAGCTCCACCACCGCCACCACCGCCAGCTAGAGACGGGCACAGGAAATTCATGAGTCACAAGCCTCCTTCATTTTCTCACTCACCTGATCCTCTGCAAGCTGATGAAAGGATGAAGACTGTGGAGAAGATGCTGAACATCATCTAGTGTATTGACAATGAGAAGGTCCTATATGCTTCAGTAAGACTGGAAGGAACCACTGCAGAATGGTGGGACGCTTACACCGCAGCTCATGACACCCCCAACAATATCACCTGGTAGGAATTCAAGAGCAAGTTCAGAGAGCAACACATACCCAAAGGTCTGATGAAGCTCAAGAAGCAAGAGTTCCTTGCACTGAAGCAGGGAGCAATGTCTGTGAGTGAGTATCGGGACAAGTTCATTCAGTTGTCTCGCTATGCTCCCGCAGATGTAGTAGATGATGAAGAGAAGCAGGATCACTTCAAGGACGGAGTTAAAACGAAGAAGTTATGGCTAAAACATGGTTCCAGGGGCTTATTTGTAAAAGATTTAAACTAAAAGGGCTCTGAACAAAGAAACCAAGGGCTAAAATATAAATAAACCTTAAAGCTAGGGCTAGGGACGGCGGGTTCTATTTTAGAGAAAGATAGGGGCTAAAATAAAAGAAAAATAATCTATTTGTAAATATTTTTGAACTGCGGTGGAGTGCGGGTTGATTCTAATAAAACCAAGGGTCTCTTTTGCAAAATGACCTAGGGTTTGACCGGTACAAGTTCTGTTGACTTTTGTCAGATCGGATTGGCGGAGCGGCCGGCTGGGCTGGGCCGCGCGGGAGGAAGGGAAGGGGAAGAGGGTTGGGCCGGCTGGGCCGCGTAGGAGAGAAAATAAAGGAAAAAGGAAGGGGGAGCTGGGCGGAGCCAAGAGGAGAAAGAGAGAGAGAAAAAGATGCACTCAAATGCATTTGAATTTAAATTCAAATGAAGATAAGCAATAAAATAATGCAGTGTGGCATGAAAATGCACAAGACCTATTTTCCTTATATTTCTTTTTATGGCCAAGTAAGTTAGTTATAAATCATGGTAAATGTTCTAAAATCAAAAGAAATTAAAAAAACCTTATGGATCCTGTAAAACCTAGTGAAATTTACTTAAGGTTCCTAATTTAAAATTTAGGGTGTTACATGAAGGGTGGTTTCTGCAAGATTGATGCACTCTGTGATACCTTGATCAACTCGGTTGGTGCCGGAGGATGGTGAGGAGTCTCAAGGCGGTTCCGTGTCGAGGACACCTGGTCAGGCTGATGGAGAGTGGCTTCCGCAAGCTTGATGCATTCGGTGATGCCGTCGTCCACCTAATCTATCCCGGCAATTAGATCATTAACACTAATCGATGGGTGAGGGTTTGCCTTGATATGACTTGCGCAGCTTCCAATTAGATCGGAAAGTTTGATCTTGCTGAAATCATCAGCAAGATTGTCGATGTCGCGGCTGGATGTTGGACCAGATGCCTCCAGCTTCTTGGGGTTGGCTAGGTGGTTGCTAAAACCGCCTGAGCCATTGGCGATGCAGACCTAGGAGCCGAAGGTGAACATGGTACCCTCGTCAGGCATGGCCTGGTGAAGTTGAAAAATGCCATCGAGTTCTCCGGTGGATGCTCGATGAACACCCCTACCTGGTGCACTAGCTATCAGTGTTTAACCTCCAAGCCCACCAAGGGAACCCTCGAGGTGGTAGGTTGTAGGTGGGGGGTCGCCGAGATCAGGAACTTGAAGGTGCAAGGAACATGAAACTTTAGACAGGTTCGGGCCACCGAGAGCGTAATACCCTACGTCCTGTGTGGTGGTTTATGTTGCCTTAGATGATGTTAGGTGGTTATTTGGAGGGGGTCCCTGCCCGCCCTTATATAGTCTAGGGGGATAGGGTTACATGGAAGTCCTAGCCCGATACTAGTTTAGGAGTCCTACCCAGTACTGCTCGGGTAGTTTCCTTCTGTTCTGACTAGTCCTACTTCTGTATGAGTAGTTATAACTAGTGTAGGGTGTGGGCCATATCCCATCCTTATCCTAGAATATGTACGCCATGTGCGCAGTCCCATGGCCCCGATCTGACAAGCCCCTGAGCTCTTTGTCATCGAGTACTGCAGGATTCTGAATACTTCTGAAGGCATCTTCGAGTTCTTCCAAACTTCGTCTTGAAGATGTCTTCCGAGTACTTCCTTGGCTGCATCGAGACTGTGAGGTGCTCATATCCTAAGCAGTTTCCAGGTCTTCTTTTATGTGGGGTGCGATCACTCGATATGGAGTTTCACCCAAGGCTTAGGTTGAATCAAAGAATCAAGCTGAGGGTCAAATTAGTCTTGAATCTTCGGCTCTTATTTTCCAAAAATTTAAAAACCAGCCTGTGACATTCAGGTAATTAGAGACATAGACACTAGATTTTAGTATGATATATGTATGCTTGCTATGGTATATGTGGGTAGTACAAAAGACTAGGGGTATATTTGTAATTTCTATAAAATATAGGCCCTTAAGTGTAAATTGGGTGAAATGGAAGATAGCATTAAAACCTAGGCGAAGTATTATACTAAGTGTTAAATTTATATTACTATAGGAAAGAAAGTATAAAAGGTAGATTAAATTCTAAGGAAAATAAGCCTTTAAGTAAGAACAGGGACCTAAGTATAAATAAAACAAAAACCATAGGGTCTTTTATGTAAAATAGTTAATGTGTAAAAGTAATTTTCCTTGTTTACTTAAGGGCTAACATGTAAGAATACAAGTCATCCTGATATCTCATGAAAACTTGTAAACATATCCAAAATTTGGTCAAATCCACTTTGGTAAGGACAAAGGTAATTCAAATTTCACCTTTGTTCAAAACTTAACATGTAAAGCTGCAAACTTTGAGTTTTTGTCCTTGAACCTTAAAGCAAAATTGTAGAACTTGAAAAACTCTACAACTTTCATTTTGGGTACTTCCTCATTAGAGCTTTAGATCAACGGGGAATTTTACTTTATAGGGAAGTCCTTGGATCTTTTTAATTTTCCACATGAGCCCTCGGACTTCCCCCTCCTTCTTCTTCCTCTGAGCCCCCTCTGCTCCTCTGCCTCCCCTGCTCTGCCGCCGGTGCAGCTTCCCCAGCCGCCGCTGTGCAGGCTGCCGCCGTCCACCTCCTGCTGCCGCCCTTCCCCACGCGTCACCCCAACCTTGCCCGCCGCTCTAGCCCTCCCTTGCTGTCCTGCCTTGCGCACGCCACGGCTTCCCCGAGCACCCGCCGGCCGCCACCTCACCGCCGCAGTAATTCACGCGCGTGTTTGCCTTATCTTCCTCTCCCTTCTGCTCAGCAACATCAGTAACTTGTGCTCGCTCCAATTGCACTGCTAGTCCCCCTGCTCCAAGCACCCCGAGCTCCAATTGCTTCCGCCGCCCGCTCCTTCCTTCCGGCAAAGTACTGGTCGCCGTGGGCAGTAGCCGTCGGCCACCCATTGCCCCCGCTAGCTCCTCCGCAAGCTTTCCAGACCTCTACTTGTGCTCCCTAGCCCCTAGCCGTCTCCCAATTCCAACTGAAGCACCCTCACCGACAATCACCATCCGCCGCCGCCTCCTGCTCACCGTGGGCAGCTCACTCCGAGCCTCCCCGCGCCGCCACCACCCCTCAGCCAGCACTACATCAACCCCGTCAACCTCCACTACCCTTCAATTGGTCCCCAGAGCTCCCCACCGGCGTCCCGACGATCTTCACCGCCGCCGCTTTCTGTTCACCGTGGAACACCTTCCTCCGGTCCTCGTCGACCTCAATTGCTTCCACCCCGAGCATCCTCACCTCGCCATGAAGCTCCTCGACTACTTTCCCGCCCCTCCCGGCCACCAGAGCACCCTCCCCGCCGTTCTTCCCCACCACCGGCCGCACTATCCCCGTCGAGCCACCGCTACAGTTCGCCCCGACCCGATTCCAGCCACCCACAGGTGTGCACCGACGTGGTAGTGCTCTTCCACCCCTCCATCCTCGCCGCCGGCGATCGCCGTCGCCGGAACAAATCAGTCAAACACGTACTCCCTCTCTAACCAAAGCTGAGGACTACGGGTTAGAAGATACAAAAGTGTAGGGGGTTATCTGCAAGGCTTGTGACTCATAGGAATAGTGCTCTAAGGACCTCCTGATGTAATTTGTGCTGTCCACTTTGAAAATCCATATCAAATCAAGGAAAAACCATAAAAATGCCAACTAAAATTTGTTGGAATCCTCTCTTGAAGATCTACAACTTTCTTTAAGGGGTGAATTTCAGTTTCTGAATATTTGGTGCTCTAATTTAAATGTTAATTTTAATTAGTTGTAGGCTTAAGAAATGCATAGTAATTGATAGAAAAATGATAAAAATGTGAAACCAATTGCATTAATCTTGAGTTCTCATGTAGTACTTAGGAAAAATAATTAACCTACTATTTATGTAATATTTTCTTAACATGGGGTTTAATTAAGAATAATGCATGGTTAACCTTGTATATTTAATATCTATGGTTTTAAATGTTCAAAAATCATGAAAATATTTTTGAGGTACTGTTCTTGAGTGATGTAATTTGTCACTAAATTCTCACCCTAGGATTAGGTGTAAAACCACCAAACAAATAAAACATGCTATGATAAAGATTATGCCTTATCTAGAAAAAATAAGTCAATAGTTAAGTAATAACCTAGAGTTAGTATCAATAATTAGTTAAGCAAATAAATAAAGTTAATAGTTATAATTAGTTTAAATGCTTAAAGCTAACCCAACCTAGTACCTAATGCCATTAGTTCAAGGTTTAGGGTAATCAACCGTGTTACTTCATGTAACTACATAAAATGATGAGTACTCGATAAATGACTGCCCAGTAGGAAAATAAAAGATGTGTTCAATAAAGAAGTTATGTTTTCTTGAGTTGCAACTTTATTGTGAAATAAAATAAAAAGAGTATGCATCCCTTATTTTACATCTTTGCATATCATGTAGACTCGATGACTCTCGCCGATGGTGATTACGAACTGATCTCGGGTCAAGCTGTAGAAGTTTCTGAAGACCCCGAGAGTGCCATCGAAGGTCTAACTGAAGCTCCAAACCAAAGTTCGGAAAACTTTGACACTACTGCCCCCAACCCTACGCAAGAAGGCAAGCCCCGGACATAACCCCTACTTTATTTACACTGCAACCTATATTATTTATATCTATCTTTGCATTACGTTCTTAGGAATTGTATGAGCAACCCTAGTCACAGTTTCATAGGAACCAATGTATTGAATACTAGCACTTGAGTCCGAATAGCTGCTCTGCTAATAGGACCGGTAGAAGTCGGGTGATGTCCTGTCACTCGCGCGATATAGGAGTTTTAATATTTACATTCCTATAATCACTATAAGGATGACGGACGGGATTTATGTGAGGATCATAGTTGAGATGATACCCCGTCTGTATTGGTGAATTTGATAAGGTCGCAGTGTGTGGTAGCGGTGGTTAAGCATTTGAAAGTACTAGCCACATACCGCGAAATATGGTAAGTGGTAAGCCTAGTAACCTATCGGCCCGAGGAGTGGACATACCTCCCACCACTCGTATTTTGGTTCTTCCTGTTACTCGATTTGACGTGTAGGAATATGTGTTGCAGGGCAACCAGGAGTACACCTGTGTAGTCGCTCTACAGGCGTACATCCTGCACATTGGATGTGCGTATGGTCCTGCAGTCGCTTGTGGTGGATCTGATCCACGAGTTGGAATGAAAGGCAAACGGTTGCTTCGGAACAATCTCTCGATGTTCCAAGCGTGTGAGTTAGGTTTACCCTTGCAAGGCTGAAATTCGATTCAGGAATCATCCGTTTCTCGCGGAGATTGAGACTGCTTGATTCCTTTACCACATAGAGTAACAAGAGCAATTATACAGTTATCAAAGATGATGTTTGACCAAAGATTCTACCAAGCTTGAATAGCTATAGGTGCTTGTCTAGACTGGATAATCACATAGTACTTGAAAGCTAAAAGTCAAAATTAAGGACCTACTCTTTGTTGCTTTTCAGCTAAAAACTCTACCCAAAACCTGAAAAGCCTTCATAAGTCTAGTTACATGGCTAAGTATACCATGAACGGGTAAGCCTTGCTGAGTATTAGAATACTCAGTCTTGCCTTGTAACTTTTGTTCATGTAATCCCCCTGACGACCCTGCTCTGCCTATGCCGTGGCCCTACCCTCTGCCTGATAGTTGGTCCGTGGAGTGAGACCCATCCCCGGCCAACGCAGACCCATCCGAGTAATATCATGCCAGGGCTAGCATGATATCTGAACTGACGATGTGTACAGTGCCCGTGCTTTGAACTCCGCTGCGAGACTTGAAACTTTAAATGATTTTTTAATAATTTCCATCAGTTGGTAACTGTTGTTACTTTTAAAATACCCATGTATTTTATCTGCCTGTGATGTAAAAGGTGATGGCATTTGTATCTCTGGACTCGCCTTCGTGCGAGGTACCTTGTTTGATCCTGCTTTCGGTGGTTAATCGGGACGTTACCCGACAGGCCAAGGGATTATACCGTTTGAAGCACGTTGGAGCCCTCAAAAGTGGACTCGCGTACTTGAGCCGGTGTAATTCAAGTTGGTTCTGCCACAGCTGGTATCAGAGCTAACAAGTGTACACTGGGGATATGAAACGCCTTAAAAATACTTTTAGTATAAAATTTGACTAACCAAGTATTTTGTAAAACTACGTTGGTTCGATAAGGATTGTGCTTAGTGCGTAAAGCCCTAGGGTGATAACTAAGGGAATTAGAGGTGGCTATAGTATATATATAACTCTAACCACCAGCATTACTTTTCTATCAAAACTTAAATTCATGCACAACCCAACTTTACTTTCTGCATCGACACCTTCGATGGTGAGGTAAGGAGGTAAGGATCCTCAGCTAACTGGGGAGTTAGCCTTCCCTTCGATGATGCGAACCGAACGCTGTTTCTCAAGCAGTGGCCTACTTGAGATGCTACCAATATAGCAACTTTGGTTGATTATATTGGGAGTATATGGTTCGGCGCAGGGTATGGCGATTGCAGTTCATACCCCCGCATCTTTGCGGTACCCCCATGAATACGTTGTTCCAATAACGTATGTTAACATCGTCTGTATGGCGGTAATCATACAGATGCTGTTTCTATAGTGAACAGTAATGATTGGGGACGCTTTCATGACATGCTGGCATGAAAGGTTCGGTATATATATATCTTGGGATTTTCTGCAGGTATGTTAACCACAATTCGATAGGTTCTGAACGGTTAGGACTTATCGACTAGTTATTAGTGAGAGCCGTATGGATTATGTCACCGAAATTCACTACGTAAGCCCGAAAATATTCGGCAGTTGTGTTTAGTTGTGAGGTTGAATAGAACGTGCATGCATAATTCATCATCAAATAAACGAATGCAATGTATGTTTATTTCTGCCATGGACGAATAGTGTGTTGCTTGTCTCTAGACTGGGTTAATAAGATTTTTGTGGTAGTTTTAAGTGGGGAATTTTAAGTATCCATCTGATCTTCAGTCCTTGCCGTTATCAAAATTGATTATCTTATTCCATTTATCTTGTGATTTCTCAGCAAGGTAAAAAGCCTCACCATTTGCATTCTTGTTGCAGATGGCAGCCCCTTCCAATGTCTTTTGGGATCCGGCAGGGCATCTCCACACAAATGCCCTGCACTGGGAGGGATTTCCTCGACTTCTCTGGGAATCACTAAGAACGTTTCTCTATACCGAGCCTCCACAGTATGAGGCAGTAGAGTATCAGGAAGAAGACGTTCATCGAGCTCGAGTCAGAATGACTATTCCTCAACATCCTTTTCATTCTCAATGGCAGCCCATTGAAGTTGACGTGATGGGCTATCGAATAGTTGACACCATCGAAGGAGCAGCACTGGAAGCCATTTATCTTTTCTGTAATCAACATCCGAGAGAAGTTGCAGGACAGCCGATCGGTATATTTTCTACCACAGATCCCAATGATCCAGACTGGAACCTCAGGATAGTCCCTGAAGGTCACAGGTTAGAACGTTCCACCGAGGAAGCACTTTGGAGTACTATGCGGTTTATGAAGGTGCAGCATCACTATCAACTGTTACTACGCCGTAAGAGGGTCAGTTGATCAATACTGCGCGAGGTCACTATAGGGAGGCTGATAGACAAGTCACTCAAGTTGACCAACTTCGAGCCTTGGTGACTCAGAAGGATGAGATCATCGCAGCACGGGATGAGACCATCCTTCATCGAGAAGATCAGATCAACGAGAGTGATCATATAATCACTCAGCGTAATACCATCATTGAGTTCCTTCAGGAACAAATCCATGATCTGATCCTTGAGGCTGATGATGCCCAGGCTCACCTTGAAGAACTGTAGCAGCAACCAATACCTCCTGCCGCACCCGTAGTACCCGAGGCTGAAGAAGAAGATCCAGAGGAAATTGAAGGGATCTCAGAGCTTAACTTCGAGCATGGGGACCCTGTTCTTAGCCCCCACCATTCTTCTTCTGGCAGTCAGTCTTCCGTAGGCAATTTCGACGATTTCTAGTTGTCAAATCGTCGACTTTTTAGATGTAACTTGTGAGAAGTGTAATACTTTAGACAGTACGTGGCTTACTTAGACTTTGCGCCATTTGTTGTAACATAGATGGCTTGTGAGTGGATCCTTCGGATGTATGATGTGGAGAACAATCAAAATCTGCGTTGTAATATAAGCCTCGTGTTTTATCCTCTTGTTCCCTATCTTTATGTTCTGAAATGAGATGATTGAATGGAATATGTGCATTGTTTATTGAGTATTATATCTTCTGAAATTGGGAGTAAGGTCATGTGGTTAATAACGGACGTCTTCTTTATTTCAGATGGTTGGAGCCACGTGTGGAACCCCGGAAGGCTTCCGGGCAGAACAAGCTAGTGGTTCTCAACAACCGCCACCGCCACCTCCCAACCTAGCCGAGGTGATGGCGCGGCAAACTGAACTCCTCAATCTGCTGGTACAAGCATAGCAGAACCAGCAACATCAACAGTCCCGAGGAGGTCGTGACGACCTCAATCCTCCAGTGGCCAGCTATCAGGACTTTCTCAGTATCCAGCCTCCATTTTTCAGTAAGGCTGAAAAACCTTTGGACACCGATGCCTAGCTTCATATCATTGAATCGAAGTTCGCTCTCTTGACTATACCTTGTGCGGACTCGATTAAAGCTTATTTTGCCGCCCAGCAACTTCGCGGTGCTGCCCGTATATGGTGGGATAATTTCTACGCCATGCAGCCCACTGGACATGTTATCTCCTGGGATGAATGTCGGACTGCCTTTAGGGCACATTACATTCCCGAAGGATTGCTGGAGCGAAAGTTGAACGAGTTCTTGGCACTTACCCAAGATTCTAACACGGTATTGCAGTATGCACAGACTTTTAATCATTTGTGCCAATATGCAGGCTATCATGCAGACAATGACGCCAAGAAACAAGATCGTTTTTGTCGTGGCCTTAATACCAAGCTCAAGGAGCGCCTGAATCTTATTAGGGCTAATAATTTCAGCGAGCTGGTTACTATGGCCTTAACCCAGGAAGATTGTATTATGGCACATCGTGCTGAGAAGAAGAGAAAGATCCCTACTGGACCCTTGAGTGCTCAAACACCGAAGTATCGAGTTGTTCCCAACACATAGATCAGAGCGCCACAGAGGAATGCCCCTTTTGGCAGACGGGTTTTCCGGCCGCCCCAACAACAAGGAAGGTATAGACCTCCCGTACCTCCGCAACAACCACAGCAATTTGGCCCAAGGCCAAATGTTCAACAAGTCCAACAGAGAGGCAGCAATTATTGCTGTCTCAATTGCGAGAGTGCGGATCATTTTATTAGAGATTGTCCACGGCCCAAGAAACCTAATCAAGGGCAGAATTCCAGTTAGGGTAACCAGAACAAGGGCAAGAGGCCGATGATGCAAGTCCGGCAAGGGCGAATTAACTTCACCACCCTTGCAGAACTTCCAGACGGAGCCCCCGTCATGTCGGGTACATTCTCTATCCATCACCAACCAGTTGTTACATTATTTGATTCAGGAGCAACTCATAGTTTTATTAGTAACAATTGTGGTACCCGAATAGGACTTGATCTTTGTCCTACCCTGGGGTCATATATGATTTCTACTCCTGGAGGAAAGACTACTTCTAACCAAATGGCTAAAAGTGTGCCAATTCAATGAGGTAGCAAAGTAATCAAAACGGATTTGATTTTGCTAAACTTAGAGGGTATTGATGTCATACTTGGGACAAACTGGATGACAGAACATAAAGTGCTGCTAGATGTCTCTTCCCGAGTTATTGAAATTAATTCACCACATCAAGGAGCCATTACCCTCTGTCTGCCTCAGCAGAAATACCTGCGCTCTTGCACATATGCCATCACAGATATCAAAGTAAAAGATATACCTGTAGTCTGTGAGTATCCCGATGTCTTTCCAGATGACTTGCCTGGAATGCCACCAGATAGAGATATCGAGTTTATCATTGAACTTCAACCTGGCACTGCTCCTATTTCAAAGAGGCCATATCGTATGCCTCCAAATGAATTGGCCGAGTTGAAGATCCAACTTCAAGATCTTCTTGATAAAGGTTTCATACGCCCAAGCGCTTCACCTTCGGGTTGTCCTGCTCTCTTCATCAAAAAGAAGGACAATAGCCTAAAGTTATGTGTTGATTATCATCCACTCAATGCGATTACTATCAAGAATAAGTACCCTCTTCCCCGCATTGACATTTTGTTCGATCAACTAGCTGGAGCTAAGGTCTTCTCTAAGATTGACTTACGCTTTGGCTATCATCAGATTAAAATCAAGCCTTGTGACATTCCAAAAATGGCTTTCTCGACCAGATATGGATTATATGAATATCTGGTTATGTCATTTGGGCTTACTAACGCACCAGCATATTTCATGTATCTCATGAATTCAGTCTTTATGCCGGAATTCGATAAATTCATCGTGGTCTTCATCGACGATATTCTAATATATATTCCAAGACTAATGAAGACCATGCTAATCATATACGTGTCGTTCTTCAACGACTACGCGATCATCGCCTTTATGCCAAATTCTCGAAATGTGAATTTTGGCTAGATAGTGTGAAATTTTTGGGACACACTATCTCTAGTGAAGGCATATCGGTTGATCCAACCAAAGTTCAGGAGGTTATGGATTGGAAGCCTCCAACTTCAGTCCATCAAATCCGAAGTTTTCTTGGGTTGGCGGGATACTATCGCTGATTCATTCCAGACTTCTCCAAAATAGCTAAACCCATGACTGAGCTACTTAAGAAAGAAGTTAAATTCCGTTGGGACGACAAGTGTGGTGAAGCATTCCACACCTTGAGAAAACTTCTAACAACAACTCCAGTGCTAGCTCAGCCAGATAACACCCAGCCTTTTGATGTTTACTGCGATGCTTCCGGAACTGGCCTTGGTTGTGTTCTTATGCAAAACAACCGGGTCATTGCTTATGCATCCTGAGCACTCCGAAATCACGAACAAAACTACCCAACCCACGATCTTGAATTGGCAGCAGTTATTCATGCTCTCAAGATCTGGAGACATCATCTTATGGGTGCCAAGTGTAATATTTACACTGACCATAAGAGCCTCAAATATATCTTCACCCAAGCTGACCTGAATATGAGGCAAAGGCGTTGGTTAGAACTGATTAAAGACTACGACCTTGAGGTATACTACCATCCTGGCAAAGCCAATGTGGTTGCAGATGCACTTAGCCGCAAGGCACATTGTCATTGCTTATCCATAACCGCTTTCAATGACACTCTCTGCAATCAGATGAAAAGACTCAATCTAGAGATCATCCCTCAAGGAAGTCTAAATTTCTTATCTATCGAGCTGACTCTTCAAGATAGAATCATCATGTCACAACTACATGATGAGGGTATCAAAATTATCAAGCTAAGGCTATCTCAGGGGGAAGCTAAATACAAGTATTTTCGCACCGATGATCAAGGAGTCTTATGGTTCAATAATCGTATTGTTGTACCTAAAGATTACCAACTTCATAAACAAATCCTTGATGAAGCACATTTATCTAAATTCTCTATTTATCCTGGTAGCACCAAAATGTATCAAGATTTACGACAACATTTTTGGTGGACCAGAATGAAAAGAGAAATTGCTAAATATGTATCCGAGTGTGATAAGTGCCAAAGAGTCAAAGCCAGTCATCTCAAGGCATCTGGTACGCTTCAGCCACTATCCATTCCATCATGGAAGTGGGAAGACATTAGTATGGACTTCATTGTTGGTCTTCCTAACACATCCCAAAAGCATGACTCCATATGGGTAATCATTGATAGGCTTACTAAAACTGCTCATTTCCTTTCCGTGCATACCATTTACTCTGCTAAGAAATATGCCAAAATTTATCTTGATCAAATTGTTCGGTTACATGGTGTCCCCAAAACCATCATCTCTGATCGAGGGGCCCAACTCATTGCACGCTTCTAGGAGCAATTGCAGTCTATTCTTGGAATCAAACTGATTCGAAGCTCTGCATACCATCCTCAGACGGATGGACAAACTGAGCGAGTCAACCAAATTCTTGAAGACATGCTTCGAGCTTGTATTATTCACTATGGTACAAGCTGGGACAAATGTCTTGCCTTGGCTGAATTCTCTTACAACAACAGTTACCAATCCAGTCTTCAGATGGCACCTTTCGAAGTGTTGTACGGTTGAAAATGTCGAACTCCTTTGAGTTGGTCTGAGACCGACGAACGCAAAATCTTTGGACCAGACCTAGTTGTCGAAGCCGAAGATAAGGTCAAGGTCATTCAAGCCAATCTTAAAACCGCTCAGTCTAGACAAAAAAGTTATGCAGATCGAAGAAGGAAACCTCTGCAGTTCCAAGTAGGAGATTTTGTCTATCTTCGGGTATCTCCTACCAAAAGTGTTCAGCGTTTCGGCATAAAAGGGAAATTAGCACCCTGATATGTCGGACCCTTCGAAATCCTTAAAGTCTGTGGCCCAGTGGCTTACAAAATTCGCCTTCCATCTCAAATGGCTGCCATTCATGATGTTTTCCATATCTCTCAACTTAAGAAGTGTATCAAGGTACCCACGGAAATCGTTGAAACCCGTGCCATTGAGATTGAACCTGATCTATCTTACACCGAATGACCCATCCAAATCTTAGATACCAAGGAAAGAGTCACCAGAAGAAAGAAATCAAAATGTATAAAATCTTATGGGATCATCACACCGAAGAAGAAGCAACTTGGGAAACAGAATCCTATCTTCAACGAAATTTCCCAACTTTCCTTCCAACCAATTCCCAAATCTAATCGTCCGATTCTATTCTACTTCCGAATCTCGGGACGAGATTCTTTTTAGGGGGGAAGGCTGTGACATTCAGGTAATTAGAGACATAGACACTAGGTTTTAGTATGATATATGTATGCTTGCTATGGTATATGTGGGTAGTACAAAAGACTAGGGGTATATTTGTAATTTCTATAAAATATAGGCCCTTAAGTGTAAATTGGGTGAAATGGAAGATAGCATTAAAATCTAGGCAAAATATTATACTAAGTGTTAAATTTATATTACTATAGGAAAGAAAGTATAGAAGGTAGATTAAATTCTAAGGAAAATAAGCCTTTAAGTAAGAACAGGGACCTAAGTATAAATAAAACAGAAACCATAGGGTCTTTTATGTAAAATAGTTAATGTGTAAAAGTAATTTTCCTGTTTACTTAAGGGCTAACATGTAAGAATACAAGTCATCATGATATCTCATGAAAACTTGTAAACATATCCAAAATTTGGTCAAATCCACCTTGGTAAGGACAAAGGTAATTCAAATTTCACCTTTGTTCAAAACATAACATGTAAAGCTGCAAACTTTGAGTTTTTGTCCTTGAACCTTAAAGAAAAATTGTAGAGCTTGAAAAACTCTACAACTTTCATTTTGGGTACTTCCTCATTAGAGCTTTAGATCAACGGGGAATTTTACTTTACAGGGAAGTCCTTGGATCTTTTTAATTTTCCACATGAGCCCTCAGACTTCCCCCTCCTTCTTCTTCCTCTGAGCCCCCTCTGCTCCTCTGCCTCCCCTGCTCTGCCGCTGGTGCAGCTTCCCCGGCCGCCGCTGTGCAGGCCGCCGCCGTCCACCTCCTGCTGCCGCCCTTCCCCACGCGTCACCCCGACCTTGCCCGCCGCTCTAGCCCTCACTTGCTGTCCTGCCTTGCACACGCCACGGCTTCCCCGAGCACCCGCCGGCCGCCACCTCGCCGCAGCCGTAATTCACGCGCGTGTTTGCCTTATCTTCCTCTCCCTTCTGCTCAGCAACATCAGTAACTTGTGCTCGCTCCAATTGCACTGCTACTCCCCCTGCTGCAAGCACCCCGAGCTCCAATTGCTTCCGCCGCCCGCTCCTTCCTTCCGACGAAGTACTGGTTGCCGTGGGCAGCAGCCGTCGGCCACCCATTGCCCCCGCTAGCTCCTCCGCATGCTTTCCCGACCTCTACTCATGCTCCCTAGCCCTCAGCCGTCTCCCAATTCCAACTAAAGCACCCTCACCGACGATCACCGTTCGCCGCCGCCTCCTGCTCACCATGGGTAGCTGACTCCGAGCCTCCCCGCGCCGCCACAACCCCTCAGCCAGCACTACATCAACCCCGTGAAGCTCCACGACCCTTCAATTGGTCCCCCAGAGCACCCCACCAGCGTCCCGATGAGCTCCCGGCGATCCTCACCGCCGCCGCTTTCTATTCACCGTGGGACACCTTCCTCCGGTCCTCGTCGACCTCAATTGCTTCCACCCCGAGCATCCTCACCTCGCCCTGAAGCTCCTCGACTACTTTCCCGCCCCTCCCGGCAACCGGAGTACCCTCCCCGCCGTTCTTCCCCACCGCCGGCTGCACTGTCCCCGTCGAGCCACCGCTACAGTTCGCCCCGACCCGATTCCAGCCACCCATAGGTGCGCACCGACGTGGTAGTGCTCTTCCACCCCTCCATCCTCGCCGCCGGCGATCGCCGTCGCCGGAACAGATCGGTCAAACACGTACTCCCTCTCTGACCAAAGCCGAGGACTACGGGTTAGAAGATACAAAAGTGTAGGGGGTTATCTGCAAGGCTTGTGACTCATAGGAATAGTGCTCTAAGGACCTCCTGATGTAATTTGTGCTGTCCACTTTGAAAATCCATATCAAATCAAGGAAAAACCATAAAAATGCCAACTAAAATTTGTTGGAATCCTCTCTTGAAGATCTACAACTTTCTTTAAGGGATGAATTTCAGTTTCTGAATATTTGGTGCTCTAATTTAAATGTTAAGTTTAATTAGTTGTAGGCTTAAGAAATGCATAGTAATTGATAGAAAAATGATTAACCTACTATTTATATAATATTTTCTTAACATGGGGTTTAATTAAGAATAATGCATGGTTAACCTTGTATATTTAATATCTATGGTTTTAAATGTTCAAAAATCATGAAAATATTTTTGAGGTACTGTTCTTGAGTGATGTAATTTGTCACTAAATTCTCACCCTAGGATTAGGTGTAAAACCACCAAACAAATAAAACATGCTATGATAAAGATTATGCCTTATCTAGATAAAGTAAGTCAATAGTTAAGTAATAACCTAGAGTTAGTATCAATAATTAGTTAAGCAAATAAATAAAGTTAATAGTTATAATTAGTTTAAATGCTTAAAGCTAACCCAACCTGGTACCTAATGCCATTAGTTCAAGGTTTAGGGTAATCAACCCTGTTACTTCATGTAACTACATAAAATGATGAGTACTCAATGGATGACTGCCCAGTAGGAAAATAAAAGATGTGATCAAATAAAGAAGTTATGTTTTCTTGAGTTGCAACTTTATTGTGAAATAAAATAAAAAGAGTATGCATCCCTTATTTTACATCTTTGCATATCATGTAGACTCGACGACTCTCGCCGATGGTGACTACGAACTGATCTCGGGTCAAGCTGTAGAAGTTTCTGAAGACCCCGAGAGCGCCGTCGAAGGTCTAACTTTGACACTACTGCCCCCAACCTTATGCAAGAAGGCAAGCCCCGGACATAACCCCTACTTTATTTACACTGCAACCTATATTATTTATATCTATCTTTGCATTACGTTCTTAGGAATTGTATGAGCAACCCTAGTCACATTTTCATAGGAACCAATGTATTGAATACTAGCACTTGAGTCCGAATAGCTGCTCTGCTAATAGGACCGGTAGAAGTCAGGTGATGTCCTGTCACTCGCGCGATATAGGAGTTGTAATGTTTACATTCCTGTAATCACTATAAGGATGACGGACGGGATTTATGTGAGGATCATAGTTGAGATGATACCCCGTCTGTATTGGTGAATTTGATAAGGTCACAGTGTGCGGTAGCGGTGGTTAAGCATTTGAAAGTACTAGCCACATACCGCGAAATATGGTAAGCGGTAAGCCTAGTAACCAATCGGCCCGAGGAGTGGACATACCTCCCACCACTCGTATTTCGGTTCTTCCTGTTACTCGATTCGACGCGTAGGAATACGTGTTGCAGGGCAACCAGGAGTACAGCCGTGTAGTCGCTCTACAGGCGTACGTCCTGCACATTGGATGTGCGTATGGTCCTACAGTCGCTTGTGGTGGATCTGGTCCACGAGTCGGAATGAAAGGCAAACGGTTGCTTCGGAACAATCTCTCGATGTTCCAAGCGTGTGAGTTAGGTTTACCCTTGCAAGGCTAAAATTCGATTCAGGAATCGTCCGTTTCTCGCGGAGATTGAGACTGCTTGATTCCTTTACCACATAGAGTAACAAGAGCAATTATACAGTTATCAAAGATGATGTTTGACCAAAGATTCTACCAAGCTTGAATAGCTATAGGTGCTTGTCTAGACTGGATAATCACATAGAACTTGAAAGCTAAAAGTCAAAATTAAGGAGCTACTCTTTGTTGCTTTTTAGCTGAAAACTCTACCCAAAACCTGAAAAGCCTTCATAAGTCTAGTTACATGGCTAAGTATACCATGAACGGGTAAGCCTTGCTGAGTATTAGAATACTCAGTCTTGCCTTGTAACTTTTGTTCATGTAATCCCCCTGACGACCCTGCTCTGCTTGTGCCGTGGCCCTACCCTCTGCCTGATGGTTGGTCCGTGGAGTGGGACCCATCCCCGGCCAACGCAGATCCCTCCGAGTAATATCATGCCAGGGCTAGCATGATATCTGAACTGATGACGTGTACAGTGCCCGTGCTTTGAACTCCGCTGCGAGACTTGAAACTTTAAATGATTTTTGTAATAATTTCCATCAGTTGGTAACTGTTGTTACTTTTAAAATACCCATGTATTTTATCGGCCTGTTATGTAAAAGGTGATGGCATTTGTATCTCTGGACTCACCTTCATGCGAGGTACCTTGTTTGATCCTGCTTTCGGTGGTTAATCGGGACGTTACCCGACAGGCCAAGGGATTATACCGTTTGAAGCACGTTGGAGCCCTCAAAAGTGGACTCGCGTACTTGAGCCGGTGTAATTCAAGTTGGTTCTGCCACACAGCCCGTTGATGAGACGTGTCCCGCAGCTCCTGAGCCTTGAATCCAAATCCCATGGTTTGGAAAAAAGTATCCAAAGAGTCATGGCATAGATTGTGGATAAAATAAGAATTTGATTTGATGATTAAAATGAGTAAATAGGTTCAGAAATTCAAAAACCCCTTTTTTGGGATAATGTCCCTAAAAAATGGTTAAGCAAATAACTTTCCCAAAATAACCCGAAATTACAGCTCAAAATAAATTTTATCCTAAGAGAAAAAACCCTTCACATTCCATATAGTAATTGCAGGGCCACCTCTGGTTATTTAACCGTGCGGTAACTTAGGGTTTTACTCACCCTTTCACTCATGCCTTTTACTGCTCTCCCCTTTGTCTTCCTCTGTCTTTTAGCTACTGCTACTTCCAGAGTTATATTTAGGTCATTCTCGGTACGAGAAGTAGTTGCCCAGCTCTTTCTCCTCCTCAAGAGCACTACTTTGCAACCTCTCTCTCCACAGCCCCTAAGCGCATGCGATTGAAGCATCTTGTGACTACAAGGATGGCCGGCAATAAGCGAGGTGCCTCCAAGGGAAAGGAGAAGGAGTCTAAGGCTGCCATCATCGCCGAAGATGGGTGGAAACCAACTAAGTGCTCTGAAGGCGATCTTCAAGCGCTGGTTGATGAGGGTCTTCTCCAGAGCAAAACCATCATCCAATGGTGCGCTGCCACTGGGGATAGGAGGCCGTATGAGAGGGCTGACGAATTGGTTCTTTTCCAATATTTTGTCGAGCGAGGGTTGGCCCTGCCGACCTCTGATTTTTTCTGTGATCTTCTTTTCTACTATGGAGTCCAACTCCAACTTTGGAACCCTAATTTCATTCTCCACATTGCTATCTTTGCATAATTCTGTGAAGTCTTCTTAGGTATAGAGCCACATTTTGATCTCTTTTGCTATCTTTTCCACCTCAAAGCCTAGCCCAGTGAGAAAGACCTTTATGAAGTTGGAGGTGCTGGACTCCAGCTAAGGCAGGGGATGGAAAAGAAATACATCTACTACAAGTTCCCGACTAGCTTGTCAGGATGGAGGGAAAGGTGGTTCTACATCGGAAACCATGAACCTTTCCTACCTGAAAGAACCGTCGGGGCGCTTAAGATCACAACCGAGTGGAGCAAGCCCTGCCAGGATAAAGCCAGATCCCAGGCTGCTCAATATGATAAAAAAGTAGAGGGATGCACGAGTCACTGGTGTGACAGTGATGTACTCCTGGATTGGCAGGCGAATCCATCCACTATAGAAACGGTCGAGGTTTGGCTTCGAGTACCTTGGAGTCGTAGACCCTTCTCAGTTTTCTGCAGACCCCATTCAGAAATCTGATGCCATTCTGAGAGTAAGCCAAGTATTCATGGGCACTGAAATCGTGCCATATGTTCCGAAGATGTATTCCGCCAAGGATCCTTCAAAACATGTATGGATAAGTGAAATGAACCGGATTCCAGAATTGAGGAATCCAACTCCCTATATCATTGTGATAGTCCCTGGATCAAGTGCAATCACATACAGAACTCATTTTAGGCATAATACCATAGTCGTACTTAGCAAGGTCAACACAGATTTAATTATTACATAAATCCATAGGATTTGTAGTGCGGAAATCATTACAAGCCTCTCGGCTAGAGTGAACAAACAGAAAATGGATAGCGGTAGCTAGGCCTCTGGCCGTCCTTCATCTTCTGGAGCCTCCTCCAAAGGCAGCTTGAGCATAGCATGAGCTTCAGTCGTACCATCCGTCATCATTGGGGTCGAACTCCGGATCGGATCCTGCATCGAACCAGGTTATCCCTAAGGTATGGGATAGGTTCACGTCACCATCCGAATGCAAGCTTTATAGTGGACTATACTAAGGGTATATCAACGTTCAAGGTTTAAGCTGGGGTTTCCTATGCATGCAATAACATATATAAGTATACATATCTTCTTCCATCCTCGACTCGGGCCCTTCTGGCATTCTAGACTCCCGGTCAATGCACACCTTCCAAACCACCAAGTCGATGCGAGGACTCCCTCTCCTCGCATCTCAACTGCCCCCTGGCAGGGAGTCATTCTAGAGGGAGGTGGAAATCAAGAGTAACACTAACTAATAAGAGCAACAAAAGAGTAGGGTTGTCCATGACCGAGGATGCGGCTATACGTATAGATTTCACCCTGCAGGGGTTGTCCACCTGGACCCACTCGAATCGACACCAGTCGGAGATCAGCCGACTAAGCAACGAAATATCGGTCTTGTGGCAGAACCAACCTGAATTATACCGGCTCAAGTACGTGAGTCCACTCCAGAGGGCTCCAACGTACTTCAAATAGTATAATCCCTTGGCCTGTCAGGTAGCGTCCCGATAAACCACCGATACAGGATCGAATAAGGTTACCTCACACGAAGGTGAGTCCAGAGATACAGTCACCATCATATTTTACATCACAGGGAATTGCATTACAAGAGTTTCAAAAAGTAGTACGAAGTTCCAAATTTAGAAAAATTATTACAAACTGTTAAAGTTATGGTTTTTGGCAGCGGAAAGCAAACGTGACAATTTATAACTCGTCGTTAAGATGGATGTCATGCTAAGCCCGGGCACGACATCACTCGGTATCATCAATGTTGGCCGGGGTCGGATCCCATTCCACGGACCAACCATCTGGAAGAGCATAGGGCCAAGGCAGGGGAAGAGTAGGGTCTTCAAAGACATTACCTGAAAAACATAAAACTAGCAAGGCTGAGTATACTAATACTCAGCAAGGCTTACCCGGGATTGGGTATACTTTAGCCCGTAACTAGACTCATGAAGGCATTGTAAAGGCTCTGGGTTTATTTTCAGCTGAAATGCAACAAAGAGTATGATCTACTTTCAAATTTTAGCTTCCAAATTCTAGTTGATTATTCATTTTAGGTTAGCACCTACACTAAGCAAGCAAGGTAGAGTTTATCATTCAGCATGATTATTCCATCAATGGTTACACTTCTTACTCTATGTGGCAAAAGGGATAAGCAGTCTCAATCTCCGCGAGAAACGGACTATTCCTGAATTGAATTTCAACCTTGCAAGGTAAACCTAACACACACGCTTGGAACACCCAAAGATTGTTCCGAAGCAACCGTTTCCCTCATATTCCGGGTTATGGATCAGGGCCACCACAAGCGACTGCAGGACCGTACGCACACCAATTGTGCAGGACATACGTCTGTAGCGCGACTACATGATCCCGTATTCCTGTCTGCCATGCAGAACGTACTCCCACACATCGGTGCGTGTGAACATAAAATAAAGATCGAGTGGTGGAGACATGTCCATTTGCCGGGCCAATCAGGTATTAGGCTTACCGCTTACCATATTTCGCGGCATGTGGCTAGTACTTTCAAACGCTTAGCCACCACTACCACACATTTCGACCTTAACCACTTTTCACAAAACAGACAGGGTAAACCTTCAGGTCATGATACAGCACATGACCCTGTCCATCATCCTTATAGTGGTTGCAGAATTGTAAACAAGCAACTCCTATATCGCGTGAGTGACAGGAAATCACCCGACTTTTACCGGCCCTATTTAGCTGAGCATCTAAGCGATAAGGACTCGGGTACAATACATTGGATTCCTAAGATTTTATGCAACTAGGGTTTCATTTCAACTCCTAGATGTAATGCAAGATATATAATATAATAATAAAATTGTAATAAACTGAAATATTGGGATATGCATCGGGGCTTGCCTTTACTGGTGGGGCTGAAGTCAGGGATGTTAGTATTATTATCTTCCGAACTTTGGTTCGGGGCTTCCGATAATCCCTTGGTGACGTTCACTTGGTCTTCAGAAATATTCTCTGCAGACTCCTGGGAGATCTCGTAGGTACCATCTACGGAAGTAGTCGTATCTACATGCAATGCAAAAATTATATTCAAAGTGTGCACACGAAACTATTTTACCTTACGATAAAGTTGCAATTCAACACTCATTCAACATATCACCCATAAATCAACCAAAAAGATCTGAAACTAAACTTAGATAGAACTTTAGGTGGACAACTAATTAAAATCAGCTATTTTGCTAAAGGTTACAAAAGAGCTGATTGGAAACAACAGGGTTCAGCCGATGGAATCGGCAAAGGAGGGAGCTGTCTACTTTGCCTTAGGAAATAGGCTGGTTTCCGTTTGAAAGAGAAATCGGCAGGAGCGGTCTCTTTGTATGATCAGAGGGGATTAGCCGATTTGGGTTCACCTGAGGTCAAATCGGCTGATATGGAAAGGAACGTTGAAGGTACAGTACTTCAAGTATAGAAAAAGGAAGGATCTTGCCGATTGGATTATCAGCATGTCTTTGGTCTATCTAATTGGTTGGTGTATTGGTCTTGGCCTTAACCGATGAGGATGCATCAGGTTTAGCCGATTGATGTGCTTTGGTCGTGCCTAACAGAGGCGTGTTTACTGTGCTATCCTACTGATCTAGGGTTGTGTACTTTGGCTTGTGTAGCCGATTGGAGTGTGGTTGAGGGTATGTGACCGATAGATATATAGCCGATTTCCTAGCTGATAAATCGGCTGATAGAAGTGTGTAGATAAGGATGGGAAAACTAAGGATTGATTGGCCATATTTGACCGATATGGAAAACAACTAGAATCGGCTTGGATCGGCCGATAGCAAGAATTCTAAGATTGTGTGTACACCTTCGATACATCGACTATGTGCAGCCGATGTAGGACAGAACAAAAAGAATTGTATCGGCAGTAGCCAATATTAGAAGGATAATAACTGTATCGGCTAATCAGCCGATGGTAGAAGCATATCAAAAGAAATGCATCGGCCGATAGCTGTTACACAGAAACATCATAGATTCAATTGAAACGGATGCTTAGCGGCTGAGCTAATAGCCGATGCTGAAGCATAGCTACAGAGATGTATTAGATAAGCTGCAGATACACAAGAACTAACAAGGATCCTTATATGAAAAGGACCTTAAGGAGACTGCAATCAAAACAAGGATAATGTCTTGATGGCAGGGATATGAGCACTCGAGTGAAAGGATTAACTAAATATTACACATCTCTACTTGAGACATACATTCTATGATTTACTTTTCAGCTATAACACATGCATATAACATAAGGTACAAATAAAGCATTCATTCCCTAATATTTAACCTAGACCACAAATCAAAGACTTTCAACTCAAGATCACAACATAAAACTTGTAGATTTTGACCTAAGGATTTAAACACAACTGATTTTGTATTTTTATGAATTTTCTATGAATTTCTATGGAATGTAGAAGTTCATTGATTTGAAATAAAGAAGGCTCTGGAAATTTTTATAGAGAACACCCTAGAACCTTCTAAATCGAAGCAATTAAGTCCCTAGTTGGGGAAACAGAGAATAGGAAGAAGACGATGATGTTCCGGCAAAGGGGGTCGCCGGCATTAGGAAGATTCAGTGAGTCAGGGCAAACCTTGGGATAGCCTTGGATGTGAAGGAGAACGGGTGGAAAGTGAATTCCCGCGGTGAACAGGATCGGTGGTGAGAAGTGCTCAATGGTGATGAGGTTCCGGTGTGGGAAGGATGGAGAGGTGGAACTGGAGAGGTTCATCGGGTGATGAAGAAGCTTGCTAGGGATTGTAGTGGGTGGAGGATGGCCGGAAGGATATTCCTCACGGTGATATGTGGTGACGGTAGTCGGCTTTGCCACGGCAATGATGTTTCGGCATACAGGGATCAAAGAGGCTCGATGGGGGTCCAGGAGCTTCCTCGAGGTGTGTTGTGGTCTTGCTTGAACAATCGGCGAGGGGTAGGAGCTGCTGGATGTCGTGGACATATGGGAGGAGACGATGGAGCCGGATTGGTTCGCTATGCCGACTCCTTCGCCAACCTCAGGGTTCTCCTGCTCACGGGCTGAGCCTCCACTGCTCACGCGCGTGTGCTGCAGAAACACGGTCGGCACACCCGCGTAGCCTCCTGCAGGACCGCCGCGCTTGGTCGCATCTCCTGCACGCTGTTCCTGTCCTGCTCTCACACCACTGGCCCTTAACCTGCTCGCGCGTGGCCTGTTGCCTTGCACGCGCACTCGCCTGCGGAATCAAGCCGGGCCGGGCACCGGCAGAACACTCCCGCTCGCACCCGCGGACGCACTAGTCCAAATCCGTCCAGACTTCCGGGTCCTGCAACTCCGCCACCCTTCCACCTGCTGTGACACCATCAGGGCCAGCCTACCACCACCGCCGGTCTTGCGCTGCGCGTCGAACCCGCGCCGCGTTACTCCTGCCTCGACCGCCTTGCCGCTGCGCAGCTGCTCCTTCTGAGCTTGCCGCGCCATACTCGTCCTCTCTGCCTCCGCGAGGGCCGTGGTCTGCTCGCACTAAGCCACCTCCATGTCCTCCACGAGCAGCTCGCAGTGCCGCCTGACCTCATCCACTGCCTTCTCCTCAACGGCCTCCGACATCCTTCACGCGCGACCCCGCTGCTCCCGTGCAGATCCGCCCGCAGCCGCCGCACTGCAACTCCTCCCGCATCGTAAACGACCTCCCTGCACACCGATCCGGTTGCAGCCTAAGCTTGCCCAGCGGGGACACTGCCATGCGCTGCACGTCGCCGCCCTGCACGCCGTCGTCCTACACAGCTACTCCTCCTGGCGCGCGGCTCCTGCACGCCCGCGCCGCTACTCCTCCTCCTCTTGCTGCTGAACCCGCGCTCGCCCCGGCCTTGCCGCGTCGCTCCCACGCACGCCCGAACCACGCGTGTTCTTGGCCCACGTCACATCTTGCCTGAACCGCCTGTGTGCCGCAGCCGCAGCTCCACTCGCACGCGCGCGCCTGCCCGCGCCAGCACCGCGAGCCCCGAGCCTACTCCAGTGCCGCCATGCCAGTCCTCTTCCGCTCGCGCGCCGCCACGCCGCGAGCTCCGCTCTAGCGTCGCCTGGCCCGCGTGCCGCTCACGCGCCTCCCGCACGCCCGCTCGCGCGCCTGGCCGCCAGCCACTCGCCCCAGCTCGGCACCGCCCGAGCCGCGTGGAGGAGAGAGAGGGGGGGCCGGGTGGAGATAAGGATGGGGCCAGGGGGAGAGATGCCGCCAGTGGGGAGAAAAAGAAAGGGCGCCAGGGAGAAGAGAAACAGAGAAGAAAGAGAAAAGGGACTACCCAAGGACTTATACGTAAATTTAGAAAACTGCAGGGACCATTCTATAAAGCATAATTTCTCATTAATCTAAAACCCTAATGAGGAAATGCCCAAAATGAAAGTTGGAGAGTTTTTCAAACTCTACAACATTGCTTTAGGGCTCAAGTTCAAAAACTCAAAGCTTATATCTTTACACGTTAAATTTTGAACAAAGGTTGGATTTGAATTACTTTTGTCCTAAAGAGTGTAATTTCATAACATTTAGGACCTAAATGCAAGCATTTATGACACTTCATGATGACGGGATAGACATGTTATAATGATTGAATAGACATGTCATGATGACTTGCGCCTTTTTACACTTTAGCCCTGAGTAACTTTGAAAGTTACTTGTGTAAATCAATACTTGCACAAAAGGACTTGTACCCTTATAAAATTACATAAACACCCAAATTTTTATACATTTCAACACATACATTTCAAATGAAACTTTTGGATAAATATATTTTTTTACAGGGGATAAAGTAAGAAAAACATGTTTGCGAAACCACCCTTCACTTATTTTGAAGTTACCCCCTATCCAATTACATTTTGCAAAAACAACCCTAGGTTTTTCTGTAATTACAAAAATACCCTTTTTACTTGCACTTTAAATTTTCAAAAACTTCACATAAACATACACAAGTTTTTCACTAACAAGCACTTACTTCACACTAATAAATTATGTGCCTAGCTTACAAGTACATGAACTGTCACAGGTCTACTGAAACAAGACTAGGAGCCATGGCACCATCCGGCTTTCTCGGGTCTTGGGCGCATCCTCCCACAAGAGGTCACCCCGAGACTGCGAAGGCTCCCATGCGTCTCGGGGAATGTGAGGTCAGCACCTCCTTCCCCTGCACTGATACTCGATCCTCCTACCGGCTTGGTACCGCACTTGCTAGCCCCGGACCGGGCCCACCCTCATAATGGGTAAGTGGTGTGCACGCATAACATTTATCCACAAAATCATAGTTACTCTCACCCGGTCCTTAGCTGCCGAAGTGGGAATCTTCATCATATGCGTCTCCACCACGGTGGTCCGCAACTGCACCCTTGATGGGTGCCCCCAACACCTCAACCATGTATCCAACAAGTTGTACCCGCCACTGGTACTCAGTAGGGTGTGCCAAGATACACACCCCAAGCCCTTGACCCATGATCGAGTTAAGTTCACCCGCTCCCGGCTAAAAAGCCCTAAACACCAACTCCTGAGTAGTGTATCTCCACTCATGCCAAGTCTATCCATCCATTCCCACACATACACATTCAATGTACGGCAAGGCATTTCATATATTAAACAAGTGTGATAGGATTGCAGGGAGTACGGATAGATAAGATAGGCTATGCAGGTTCATCTCGATAGAATTACACAAGTAGCGATAGCATATCTAGCAAGCAATGCCTAATAGGTATTTAGATATAGATGGGCGTAAACCTGGCGGCTCTTCGAAGTTCTCCTGGGCTTCCGGGTAGTCCTGGCCGTCGGACTACTCGTAGTCGGGTCCTATTCGTAAATACAAGTAAGGGCAAGGACCAAAGTACAAAAATGCACAAATCTCACCAATTAAGATCCAATCACCACAAAACCTATCTAACGGGTAGTTCATGATTTTAGAGGAATTATGGAACTGGTTTCATAATTTTCGGGGGTCCGGTCGATTTATTATGAACTTTCGAAGGAAAAACCTATTTCTAAAATTAATAAATAAATTTTGGAAAAGAAAATCACTCAGCAGTGACATGTGGCAGCACCAGAGCGTGCCACGTGGCATGCTGACATCAGCATGATGTCACCGGGGGTCAGTACCTGCTGATGTCAGCAGTGGGCCCTGCTGACGTCAGCGTTGACCGGTCAACGCTGACCAGTCGACGGTCAGCCGGTTAGCAGGACCAGCTGGCCAGCCTCAACCCGAGACTGATAGGTGGGGCCCTCGGACAGGCCGGGTAAAGGAAAAAGGAAAATAGCTCGGCTCGTGCCTTGGGCCTAAAACGATTGGGCCGGCTCAAGGCCCAATCCGGCTAGGCTTAGCCCCAATGGGCCAGCTCGGCCTACGGCTCAGCAGGCCAACTTGGTTTCTTGGGCTGGCTAGGCATGCAGGCCGGCCTACGGTCCATCTCCACTCTCTCTCTCTGACAGAGCGGGCCCAAGGGGCAGCGCCCCACGCTCCCCCCCGACAGGCGGGGCTCGCTTGTTGGTCTCTCACCGGATGTGGTGTGGCTGCCAGATCCGGTGCTGCTCGGCCCAGGGTGGTCTCGTTTGTGTGGCATGCGTCCAGAGCGTGCTCGAGGAAATGCCCGAAAGGGCCTGGCCGCGACGCAAACATGATGTCGCATCCGCGCTGGGGGTGACCGCGCACGATGAGGTCATGGCACAGCCGTGGCACGGCACAATGTGGGCGTGGCCTAGCGGCGGCGCAGGTGCCCACGCACGCACGCGGGTCCTGGCTTCCAAGGGCCTCGGTGTGGCCATGCTGTGCATGGGGCACCGGCATTCCGGACCCGCGGCACGACGCGGCGGCGAAGGGCGATGGCGGTTGCAGGCTCGACGAGCGGCGCGACGGGCTCCTGCACAAGAGTGGCACGAAGGCCGGATGGGGAAAGGTGGATCCTAGAGTTGGCTACGGAGGGATCATCAGCATCGCCGGCAACATGCGGGAGACGAGAGCGGCGGCGACGCTCACCGGTGGGGTTCGCTGGCGAGTGGCCTGACGCGGTGGTGGGTTGGCGTAGGCGTAGGCGATTCAAAGCCGTGCAGGGCGCGCGGCTATGTCGGTGTAGTCATACGGGCACAGACCTGGTGAAGGTGCTCCGACATGGTGGCGGCGTCCTACTCCTCGCGCTGCTCCTTCTTCTCCTCTTCATCCCTCTTCTCCTCTTCTGGTGTGGCGACGGCGGAAGGGGAAAAGCAACGGAGGTGGCTAGGGTTTCGCGGCTGCAGCTGGGGCTTCTTATACGCGGCGCTAAGGCTCAGGTGCGGCTATGGCTGGGGGTTTTCGGCATCCGTGCCAGGACACATGGCGGGCATCACGGCGGTTGCAGAAGCAGGGGCTAGGGTTCCGTGGCGCGGGCGCGCAGGCGATCGATGCGAGCTGGAAAGGGTCGCGCAGGCAGTTGCGCTCCTCTGTCGTGGAGCAGGGTGGTGCGCACGGGGCTAGCCGGTGACACGAGCGGGAGGAGGAAGGGAAAGCTGACAAGCGGGCCCCGCTTGTCAGCTGCCCCGGGTGGAAGGTGAAGAGGCGGCATGCAATTGGTGGGCTGGATCGGCTGAGCTGGGCCGAGGTCTGTGGGCTGCGCTGCGCGGAGGGAAAAAGGAAGAAGGAAGCTAGGCTGGGCCGTGCGTGAGTGGGCTGCATCTCGCGGGAAAGAGGGAGAAGGAGGTTGGGCCGGCTTGGGCTGTTGGCCCACGGGGTGTTCAGAGTTAGCAACTGAATCCAAAAGACTCCAAATAGTCACACTAACATCTTAAAGGACCTTAGTCTGAAATGTCAAGTTAAATTTACTAAGATTTCGAGGTAGAGAGAACTTATGCTTATATTAGGTTCTATCTAAGGCACAACACGAAAAGTTTTTTTTGAAATTCATGAATTTTGCACAATAACATTCTAGGTGCAAACCCGGGATGTTACAATAAGTATCTATATTCTTCTGTTGAAGCTTTAAGTTGAAAAGTACTGACATGTTTTTCAATCTTGTCATAGCAGGATGTGAATGTATAGGAGTATGCCGCCAATGCCAGACATTGAACGTCCATGCCATCTTCTGCCGTCGGTGTTCCAGAAGCCGATCTCTCACGCTGACAGTGACCCGACCAACACGGAGGAGCATCAAGACAGCAATGATAGTCTCCCACTGGCCGAAGTGATGAAGGGCATCGAAAAAAGAACCGTCCAGGAGAGTACACATTCTCTTCATGGCGATCTTTTACCTGGCCACCCTCGGGGACCAAGAGCCACCACCCAGAAGTGCAAGGCTAGCGTCTCACCAGGTGGAGGTGATATTGGGACCTCCACCTGAGTGCCTCCCATTGCCTTCTGAGTACTTTTGACTGCTTTCGGTTGAAATCTCCCCTTCTTCTTGATTCCTCCTTATTAGCACCCCAAACCCAAAGCATGCTAAGGTTACGGTTGAGGAGGAGATTGGGGATGATACTGTGAGGGAGCAAAGCATGCCCTCCACCACAGTGGACCTGTCGTCAAATTCCACTGGGGCCGCGCCGGGGCAATCACACCCACGGCTGGCCTGAGTTCAATGGTGAGCATCGCGGTTGCCCTGCCAAAGTAGACTCTACCCTTGGCTGGCGAAGCCACGCTAGTGAGTGCTTTAGGTGCTGTCCTAGCACCTAGACCACTTAGAAGGAAGAAATTAGAAATAAAGAAGTCCACACTGTAAGTATCCGAGTGCTTTCACTTGTAAATTGTAGATTCGTTATTGTAAAACATGTTGCTGCTTCTTGTTTGTAGCCCTTTCTCTACTCTGGGCTTGGAGCAGCCTGGCAATGCCACGGATGCCCCAGCCCCTGAGCCAGAGAAGGTTGTTGAGCCATTGGTACAACCTGAGATCCATGTCCCCTCACCCACTAGAGTCGAAGATGCCGATGTGAGGGATGTGCCGGTCATTGAAGCAGAGTCGGAAAATGCAGAACAGGTCCTAGAAAAACCTGTGGGTAAGTTAAGTTGATCACCCTTTCACACGAGTTCTTCTTTGCTCGCATGCATGCTTATGAAGTAATGACGTGGCAGGGAGCCCGCAACAGCAGCATGCTTCTGTCGAGCACGGCGATGCAGGTGGTTCAACAGTTGGAACCCTGATGCAGCCACCCAGTTGGGAAAGCGACATCTCACAAGAGCTAATTGATGACCCGATGCTGATATTGGAGCGCATGCAGGAGTTCCAAGACTCTTTTAAGGACTTGTATCGATTCTCCACGGTTAGCACCTTGAACTTTCCACATTTGCTTTTGTCGAGTAATTTTCTTTCTCAAACTTTTCCCAATGTCGAGCAGGCCATGGCCAATCAGTCACGCATCAAGTCGGACAAATTGCAAGCCGTGGAGAAGAAGCTCCAGCAGTTCTAGTCCATGCAGCATGAGTTTGAAGCTCAAGCAGCAGAAAATGCTAAAGTAAGGTATGAACTGGATACCTTGAAGCTGGAGCACAACCGGGAGGTCTGGATGCAGATGAAGGAGATTGAAAATCTCAAATACAAGAACACACTGCAGGCGAAATCTCACCAAGGTAAATCTCTGTCGACTGCTTTATCTTGGTGTGCCATACGTGGAAAGTAGTATCTAAACTAGCACGAGTACTTCTTTGTCTTCTTTGCTTGTAGAACTTAATAATATCATAAGAAATGAGGACGACGAGATCACTGACTTGAAGAATCTTGTGTATCGTTGTTCAGATGACGCGGAGAAGTTGATTAAGGCACTCCAGGATCCAGATTTACAACTTGTAGACTGCATGACGCAAATAAGGGATATGGCCGCTGAGGAGGAACTGAAAAAGAAAGAACTTGAAGAGCTCAAGAATGCAGCCCAAGTAGTGGTCGACATGGTGGATCCGCCGAAAGAAGGGGTGGTGAGCGACAAGACGCTGTTGGAGCGACTTCGCAAAACTCCCGTTAAGATTACTAGCTACATCTCGGAATCCACCAGGACCTACATGGAGCATGTCCTTGGACTTGTAAAGTCCTACATGCCCAAAGACAACCTGGAGCCACTAGCGAGTGGAATGTCCACCGACTGCACAGAAGACAAATTCAGAGAACTTGTTGAAGAGGTGAAACCGGTGGCCCAAAAGCTAGCCGGTAGCTTAGATCAGTAGTAGATCCGGATGTAGAAGCATTGGAACACTCTGTCTTGACTATGCATAACTTGTAAATATGCTTTTAGTTGTTTTCCTGTTGATGTGTTCATGGTGCCGACTCATAGAGGAGGACCAAAAATCATAGGACTTAGAACAAAATATTGAAACGCCCATGTAGAGCTACCTAGAGGGCAACGCCTCTGGAGGTAGTTGATCGCTCAATGATTAGATCCAATCATGGATGTAAACAAATTTAGGGTGAAATTGCAGCATGCGATATCCTAGATTTTGTACTTGAAGTATGGGAGTGAGACCCCTTCAGTAACATAGAGTGCTAGTCAAGATCTAGTAATCGAGGCATTACTGGAAGTTTGGGAGCGAGGCCCCTTCAGTAACATAGAATACTAGCCGGGAACTAGTAAACGGAGCGTTACTGGAAGTATAGGAGCGAGGCCCCTTCTGTAACATAGAGTACTAGTCAGTAACCAGTAAACAGAGCATTACTGGAAGTATGGGGGTGAGGCCCCTTCAGTAACATGGAATACTAGTCGGTAACTAGTAAACGTAGCATCAGTGGAAGTATGGGAGCGAGGCTCCTTCAGTAACATAGAGCACTAGTCGGAAACTAGTAAACAGAGCGTTACTGGAAGTATGGGAGCGAAGCCCCTTCAAGAACATGGAATACTAGTCGGGAACTAGTAAACGTACCATTACTGTTAGTATGGGAGCGAGGCCCCTTCAGTAGTAACATAGAGTACTAGTCGAGAACTAGTAAACAGAGCGTTACTGGAAGTATGGGAGCAAGACCCCTTCAGTAACATGGAGTGCTAGTTGGGAACCAGTAAATGTAGCGTTACTGAGAGTGTCTGATAGGTAGTCATGTACATGCTTTATTTGGCTAATTAATGATTTCCATTGGTCATTGCCAAACGAGGCGACCACTTTTGGTAGTCGCATGGCTCGGCTGTGACAGGGTTCCCTGAGCTTAGCCTTGAAGAAATTAAATCATTTTCTTCTTTCCCGAGCCTATCCCCGTTGGCCCTATCCTTAGCCCTCGAGCATTGGTAAAAAGGGCTCGTGACATGAGGAAAGGTGACAAGAGATTGGCTAGAAAAAAGGTTGCACTAATTAGGCTGATATTCATTGGGCACGTATGAGAGTAGTAGAGTGAGGAAGTCATGATTAACCCGAATAATAAACATAAATGGCGACCCTGACTAAGTGGTAAAAAGGGGTCTTTTACGTTTACAAAACCCCTTGTTTCGAGATATAGTCTGAAATAATGGATGAATAAATGAAACACCTAAAAGACCCTCAGAAAACCTCCTTGAATCGGGTACTTAATTTATGAATAAATCATTATTCGGGTAGACCCGTCCCCTTTCTTCATAGTCTTTGTTGAGTGGCGAAGCTCCCAGGGCTCTCCGAAGGGTTTGACATTCAAAGGTGGAATGCTTGCTCTTCGGGTGCCATGGGCATCGCTTGTGGAGAGCCTCCTCTAATAGTTCCTTCGAGCTGAGGGTTTTGTTTCTTCAGGTCAGTTGTTCTCTGACTTCTGGCTTGCGTTTTTGAGTTGTACCTAGGTAGTCGAGGGGGATATGATAGTTGGTAGGGCTATAGGCCTCCACCTCATCGCTTTCCTGCAGCCTGGCGATGATGACATTGCGGTCATCCCGGCCGACGTTGATAATAGTGTGGAGGTCGCTCGTGGAGGGGTTGTAGAGGTTGCCTTGCCCTCGCTGGCGCTGCTTAACTATGTGGTGTCTGCATTTGGTGCACTTTGCGTTCCTGAGCTTATGGCATTCCTTCTGAGCCTGTATCCGAATGGTGTTTGTAATGTTGAAACTCATCATCGCGTCCACGCTTTGATCGAACGAATCGGAGGAGTCATCGTCGTAGTCTTCTAGCTTGACATGCTCCGGGCCTTCACTGTCTTTGTCAATGTGAATCATGAATATCTCGCAATCTGGTACTAAGTGTTTGGTACTCGTAGCCCGACCTTCTTCGTCGTTAGAAGAAGCAAGAGGTCTACCTTCTTGAAATGGGAGTTCACTAGAGTCGATAATGGATCGTGGTGGGCTTAGTTCGAGAAATCTGGAGGGCTTTCTGCCCTTCCAATGCTCGAGCCTGCCCAACCGAGTTGATCCTCTTGCTAGGCTTTGCCGGCTGCCTATTATAGGTGTTGCGTGAGTAACCGAATCTGAGTGGTTGTCGTAAACGGGAGCCCCCGACGTGTGGTGGCTTCTTCTTCTCCGAGTTGCATTAGGTGATCGAAGTCCTCTTCCAATGCGGGGAGGGTCTTGGGTAGGACCGCCTCATACTGAATTGGACTTGGTCTGGGAGTTTTGAATTTGTCGATGAAGTCGTCGAAGTCGCGATCGAATGCCTTTGGCTCCCTAGGGTTGATGACATGAAGGATGGTTTCTACAAGATTGAGGCACTCTACGATACCTTGGTCGACTCGGTCGATGCTGAAGAAGATGTCGCCGGCGGCGACAGGAGGATGGTGAGGAGTCTTAGGGCGGTTCCGTGTCGAGGATGCCGGGTCCGGCTAATGGAGAGCGGCTTTCGCGAGCTTGATGCATTTGGCGATGCCATTGTCCACCTGATCTATCTCGACAATTAGATCATCAGGACTGATCGATGGGTGAGGGTTTGCCTTGATATGACTTGTGTAGCTTCCAATTAGATCGAAAAGTTTGATCTTGCTGAAATCATCAGCAAGATTGTCGATGTCGCGGCTGGATGTCGGACCAGATGCCTCTGGCTTCTTGGGTTAGCTAGGTGGTTGCTAAAACCGCTTGAGCCATTGGCAATGCAGACCCAGGAGCCAAAGGTGAACATGGTACCCTCATCGGGCACGGCCTGGTGAAGTTGAAAAATGCCATCGAGTTCTCTGGTGGATGCTCGATGAACACCCCTACCTGGTGCGCCAGCTGTCGGTGTTTAACCTCCAAGCTCACCAAGGGATACCTCTGAGGTGGTAGGTTGTAGGTAGGGTGTCGCCGAGATCAGCAACTCGGAGGTGCAAGGAACACGAAACTTTAGACAGGTTTGGGCCACCGAGAGCGTAATACCCTATGTCCTGTGTGGTGCTTTGTATTGCCTTAGATGATGTTTGGTGGTTATTTGGAGGGGGTCCCTGCACGCCCTTATATAGTCTGGGGGGACAGAATTATATGGAAGTCCTAGCCCGATACTAGTTTAGGAGTCCTACCCGAGTACTACTCGGGTAGTTTCCTTCTGTTCCGACTAGTTCTACTCCTGTACGAGTAGTTACAATTGGTGTAGGGTGTGGGCCATGTCCCATCCCTTATCCTAGAATATATACGCCATATGCGCAGTCCCGTGGCCTCGGGTCTGACAGCCCAAGACTTGTTCAGTGGCAAAATCCGACTTGGGTTGGCTTTGGCATCGCCGACTAGCCCATGTCGGGATGAGGAATTTGGCCAAACTTCAAAATGGCGAGCACATCCTGGAGTTACCAATGTTGTTTTTGAGAAAGAGAGGGTATGTAGCGCATGCCAAGCAGGGAAGCAAGTTGGTGCTCCACCCCCGCCAAGAACATCATGACTTCATCAAGACCATTGAAGCTTCTACACATGGATTTATTTGGACCCATTGCCTACATTAGCATTGGTGCTAACAAATATGGTCTTGTTATTATTGATGATTTTTTTCATTTCACCTTGGTATCTTTTTGCAAGATAAAAGTGAAGCTCAAGGTATAGTCAAGAAATTCATTAGAAGAGCTCAAAATGAGTATGAGTTGAAGATCAAGAATATAAGAAGTGACAATGGCTCGGAATTTTGGAACACTAGTATTGAAGAATTTCTTGATGAAGAAGGAATCAAGCATGAATTCTCTGCTCCATACACTCCTCAACAAAATGGGATCGTAGAGAGGAAGAATAGAACTTTAATTGAAGTCGCAAGAACTATGCTTGTTGAATACAAGACTCTGGATATCTTTTAGGCCGAAGCAATCAACACGGCTTGCCATGCAATCAACCGCCTCTATCTCCACAAATACTTGAGCAAGACACCCTACGAGATCATTACCAATAAGAAACCCAAGGTGCACTACTTTAGAGTTTTTGGGAGCAAGTATTTAATACTTAAACAGGAAAACCAAAAGCTCAAAGTTTGCACCAAAGGTTGATGAAGGTTTTCTACTTGGTTATGGTACTAATGAACACGCCTATCGTGTCTTCAACAAAACCACCTGTTGCGTTGAGGTCACGATAGATGTGACTTTTGATGAATCAAACACCTCTCAAGTAGAGCAAGTTGATAAAAACCTTTTAGATGAGGAGGAACCACCAAGTTTGGCAATCATGAGGATGGGCTTGGGTGAAGTGAGACCTCGTGAAGTTGAAGCTCAAGCTCCGGTTGAAGAAAGAAGCAATGACCCATCATCATCAAGAAGAGTTGAACCATCAAGCTCTCAACAACCTCAAGACCAAAGTCAAGATCATGGTGACGAAAGTTTATGGCATTGATCAAGGGGGAGAACAAGGTGGAGGAACTCAAGTAGAAGCACCAAAAGTTGAAGATGATGATGATGGGCCAATTCACCCTCAATCACAAGTGCCTCATCCACGAGTCCATCAAAGCATTCAACCAGATCATCCCGTTGACAACATTCTTGGAAGTATTCGAAGAGGGTTAACTACTCATTCTCGTTTAGCAACTTTTTGTGGACATTACTCATTTGTTTCTTCTCTGGAGCCTCTCAAAGTAGATGAAGCACTTGATGATCCAGATTGGGTAATTGCCATGAAGAAGAGTTGAACAACTTCACAAGAAATAAGGTATGGGAGTTGGTTGAAAGACCCAACCAAAATGTGATTGACACCAAGTGGGTTTTTTCGAAACAAGCAAGATGAACATGGTGTCGTCACAAGAAACAAACCAAGGTTGGTTGCACAAGGTTTCACCGAAATTGAAGGTTTGGATTTTGGTGAAACCTATGCGCCCGTAGCTAGGATTGAGGCAATTTGTATTTTATTAGCCTATGCTACTCACCATGATTTCAAGCTTTATCAAATGGATGTGAAGAGTGCATTCTTGAATGCCTTAAGGATTTTGTTGTCAAGAATGACTTTGTAATAGGCAAAGCCGATTCTACTCTCTTCACTCACAAAGTTGATAAGGATATCTTTGTTTTCCAAATATATGTCGACGACATCAATTTGGTTCTACTGATAAAAAGTTTTGTGAGGAATTTAGTAGGATCATGACCAAGAGGTTTTAGATGTCTATGATGGGTGTTGAAGTTCTTCCTTGGATTTCAAGTCAAGCAAATGAAGGAAGGGATTTTCATATGTCAAACCAAGTATGTGCAGGATATGCTCAAGAAGTTTGATATGGCTGATGCCAAGCCCATCAAGACACCCATGGCATTAAATGGTCATCTTGATCTCAATGAAGAAGGGAAGTCGGTCGATCAAAAGGTATATCGCTCCATGATTGGTTATCTTCTTTATCTTTGTGCATCTAGGCTGGATATTATACTTAGTGTGTGCATGTGTGTAAGATTTCAAGCCAATCCTAAGGAATATCATTTGATGGCTGTTAAGAAAATTTTGAGATATTTAGTACACACTCCTAAACTTAGCTTATGGTATCCCAAGGGCTCTACTTTCGATGTACTTAGCTATTCCAATTCAGATTATGCCGGTTGCAAGATAGATAGAAAGAGTACAACGGGGACTTGCCAATTTCTTTGAAGGTCCCTAGTTTCTTGCAGCAGGTGCCTGTTGTGCCCAACTCTTGTGGATGAAGCAAACATTGAGTGACTTTGGTTATAAGTTTAGTAAGATTCCACTCGTGTGACAATGAGAGTGCCATCAAGCTAGCGAACAATCCGGTGCGACACTCCCAAACAAAGCACATAGATATAAGACATCATTTCTTACGAGATCATGAGGCTAAGGGAGATATTGCTTTACATCATGTGAGCGCCGAACGACAACTTGCTGATATCTTCACTAAGCCTCTAGATGAGCAAAAGTTTTGTGCTTTGAAGAATGAACTAAATATCTTAGATTCTCGTAACTTGGCTTAACTTATTGCACATACTTGATTGTTGCCTAGCTAAGAAAAATGAATTTTGTTGAGTTGAGTTGTTTTCAAAATTTGGTTTTTGATCATTGGCTCAAAACTTGACTCTTGTGATCATAGTTATGTATTGTTGTTTGTGGCTGATCACTAACTGTCAAGTGGTATCATATGCCTACAAGCCATATCTCTCAAAATCTCCAAATTCATTCAATCTCAAAATCTATCATTTTGGAGAAAATAAGCTATCGTCAGAACTTCCGACGTCCATGGGAGGTATCAACAAAGTTCCGATCAAGGGTTCCTGGGAAGCAGATTTAGTATTCACCAGAACTTCCGACACAAGGTCGGAACTTCAAACGACCCTCGGAAGTTTCTTCATTCTTCCAACCTAGGGCTCTCGGGTTCAAATTTAATTTTCGTCGGAACTTCCGACAACTCACTCAGCTATATATAACCATCCGTTGAACGGCTCTCTCTCTCTCTCTGTAACCCTAACTCATTCAAACCACGATGCCCCACTCTCTCCTCTCTCAATCCCTCAAGGGGAACTCAAGACTTGACCATGATTTCATTCCTTTTGTGTTCTTTGGATTCTCCACTCCTCGGAAGATCTGATCCGCCTTCTCTACTCTTCTGTTCTCTCTGGGATATCTTCGACTACTGCTCAGTACCAGGCGACGTGGAGGACTACATCAGCGGACTTGACGATTTTTAGGCGTTGTCTCCCAGTTGATGTCCCTGTGGCGCCCTACCCTTCATGTATTTATCTTACGCTTCCGCATTCCTTGAACTGATTCTTGATTCAGTTGTAATAAAGATATTCATTTATATTTTGTACGCATTTATTTCGAGATACGTGTTGTGATATCTTGATGATTCTGTTGTATATATGTGTGACTTGATCCTGGCGCATATATGATTGCTCGATTTATGTTTTTATAAATCGGGTGTGACACACGGGCCAAGCCCAGGACGGCGGGCGGCGCCGGCGTGCCCTCGGGTGCGTGGCAGCCGTTCGGCTCCGGCGTGGAAGGCGAGGGGAGGACAGTGGAGGCTGCACTGGCGGTGGAAGGAGTGGCAGGGCAACGCGTGGGCGAGGGGAGCGGCGCAGGACTGCACAGCGGTGGCCTGCGCAGCAGCGACGGCGAGGTGTGCTGCATCGGTGGCAGGGAGCACACGGGCAGGCGGCGGGCGACGTGGCCGAGCGGGGAGAGGTCAGCGCGGGGGCAGGAAGCGGCGGGGCAAAGGCCAGAGCGACATGTGCACGGGTGGAGAGGGGTGCGGGAGCGGCAGAGGCGGCGCACATGGCCGGGCAGTGGCGGCGGCGTGCGGCAGAGGAGAAACAGAGGAGGGAGAGAGGGAGGTAGACGAAGGGGACCCAAATGCAATTTCAGAGAAATGCAGGGACCTTACTGTAATGCATCAATAACTTTTAAATCAGTGCTCAAATGGAGATGGGCCCAAAAGCAAAAGTGTAAGGTCTTTCAAGATCTACAACTTTGCTTCAGGGTTCACCTACAGAAGAGCAACAGTTTTGAAATTAAAATAAAACTTAGCAAAGTTTTCAAACTTTATATAAATCCTATATAAAAACTACACTACATCTACATCCTAGGTGTAGTTTTACATATATTTACGATTTAAACGCAAGTTTTCAACTTTTGCAAAACAACCCTCATACTTTTAAATTTTATTCTCCATGTTCACCCATTTAGCACAAAAGGACCTTTAATAAAATATGATTATATAAGTAACCCTTTTCCCTTAGCACTCAAAGTTCCAATTACACTTTTGCCAACTTTTGTACATAAAACACACTAAAAATCTAGGGTGTGACCATGCTATTTACCTGAGTGTCACAGCCTTCCCCCCTAAAAAGAATCTCGTCCCGAGATTCCAGAACAGAAGAATTTGGATGATCACATTCGGAGGTTGGCTTGGAAGAAGTTTGGGAAATTATGTTGAAGATAAGATTCGGTCTCCCAGATCGCTTCTTCTTCAGTGTGATGATTCCACTAAATCTTGTACATTCTGATGGTTTCTCTTCTAGTGCTTCTTTCTTTAGTGTCTACCACTTTAAGGGGATGTTCTGTATAGGTCAGGTCTGGGTCGATTTTGATGACTTGGGAATCGATGACCTCGGTAGGAACCTTAACACACTTCCTGAGTTGGAATACATGGAAGATATTATGGATGGTCGCTAATTGAGAAGGAAGTTGAAGACGGTAAGCTACGGGTCCACAGATTTCAAGGATTTCAAAAGGTCCGATGTATCGAGGAGCAAGTTTCCCTTTTACACCGAACCTTCAAATACCCCGAGTAGGAGATACTCGAAGATATACGAAGTCTCCAATTTGAAACTGTAATGGTCTTCTTCGTACATCAGCGTAGCTTTTCAGTCGAGATTGGGCTGCCTTCAAATTGTTCTGGATAATCTTTATTTTATCCTCTGCTTCCATGATCAGGTCGGGTCCCAAGACTTTACGCTCACCGGTTTGTGACCAACTCAAAGGAGTTCGGCACCGGCAACCGTATAATGCTTCGAACGGGGCCATCTTAAGACTAGTCTGATAGCTGTTATTGTAAGAAAATTCTGCCAGTGATAAGCATTTATCCCAATTCTTGTCATATTGAAGGGCGCAAGCTCTAAGCATATCTTCCAAGATCTGATTTACTCTTTCAGTCTGTCCGTCTGTTTGAGGGTGATACGCGGAGCTTCGAATTAACTTAGTTCCGAGAGCATCTTGAAGTTTCTCCCAGAATCGAGCAACAAACTGCGCTCCACGATCGGAAATGATCGTTTTAGGTATTCCATGAAGACGAAGGATTTGATCTAAATAGATCTCGGCATACTTTTTGGCATTATATGTAGTGTGCACAGGAAGGAAATGTGCACTCTTGGTTAACCGATCAACGATTACCCAAATTGAGTCATGTCTCAGAGAAGTATTGGGCAAACCAACAATAAAGTCCATACTGATAGCTTCCCACTTCCAAGAGGGAATAGGTAGAGGTTGAAAGATACCAGCAGTTTTCAGGTGACTAGCCTTGACTCTTTGGCAGATATCACATTCTGAGACATACTTAGCAATTTCTCGTCGCATACGAGTCCACCAAAAGTTTTGTTTGAGGTCTTGGTACATCTTCGTACTGCCAGGGCGCATAGAGAATCTGGATAGATGGGCTTCATCCATTATCTGCTTACGAAGCTTATGGTCTTAGGTACAACGATACGTTCGTTGAACCATAATACTCCTTCTGGATCCACTCGGAAGCATTTATACTTCCCTTCTCCTTATGCTATCTTCTGCTTAATAATTCTGACTCCTTTATTGCGCTGTTGAGCTAGGACAATGCCATCCCTAAGCGTGGCTTCAACTGAGAGATGGTTTAAGTCACCTTGGGGAATGATTTCTAGATTAAGCTTTCTCATTTCCCAGCAAAGAGTCTCGTTGAAAGCTTCAATAGATAAGCAAGAACAATGTGCCTTGCGACTGAGTGCATGTGCAACGACATTGGCCTTGCCTGGATGATAATGTACCTCTAGATCATAATCTTTGATCAGTTCTAGCCAGCGTCTTTGCCTCATATTCAAATCTGCTTGTGTAAAGATATATTTGAGGCTTTTGTGGTCGGTGTATATATGACACTTTGTACCCATCAAATGATGTCTCCAGATCTTTAGGGCATGAATAACAGCTGCGAGTTCAAGATCATGGGAAGGATAGTTCTGTTCATGAACCCTGAGTGCTTGTGATGCATATGCAATTACTCGGTTGTCCTACATAAGTACACAACCAAGTCCGGTTCCTGATGCAACACAATAGATGTCAAAGGGTTTTAACACATCTAGTTGAGCCAAGACTGGAGCAGTAGTAAGATGATCTCTGAGGATGTGGAATGCATCATCACATTTTTGATCCCAAGAGAATTTAACACCTTTCTTTAGTAGTTCGGTCATAGGTTTGGTTATTCTGGAGAAATCCGGGATGAAGCAACGATAATAGCCTGCTAGACCAAGAAAACTACAGATTTGATGGACTGATGTAGGAGGTTTCCAATCCATTACTTCTTGTACTTTGCTGGGGTCAACGGATATACCATCACCAGAAATGGTATGGCCCAGAAATTTTACTGTATCTAACCAAAACTCGCACTTGTAGAATTTGGCGTACAGGTGGTGGTCTCTTAATCGCTGAAGGATGACATGAAGATGTTTGGCATGATCTTCTGGATTTTTAGAATAGATCAAGATGTCATCAATGAAGACTACAACAAATTTGTCGAGTTCTTGCATGAAAACGGAATTCATGAGATACATGAAATAGGCGGGAGCATTGGTAAGATCAAACGACATGACCAGATACTCGTATAGACCATATCGAGTGGAGAAAGTTGTTTTTGGAATGTCACTAGGCCGGATCTTAATTTGATGATAGCCAGAACGAAGATCAATCTTAGAAAATACCTTAGCTCCGGCTAGCTGATCGAAGAGAATATCAATGCGGGGTAGGGGATACTTATTTTTAATAGTTACCGCATTGAGAGGACGATAGTCAACACATAGCCTTAAGCTATTATCTTTCTTTTTCACAAACAAGGCTGGACAACCCCATGGTGATGCACTTGGATGAATGAAACCTTTGTCTAAGAGGTCTTGGAGTTGGATTTTCAACTCGGCCAACTCATTAGGAGGCATACGGTAAGATCTCTTAGAAATAGGGGCTGTACCAGGTTGGAGTTCTATGATAAACTCAATATCTCTGTCTGGGGGCATTCCAGGCAAATCGTCTGGAAAGACAAGACATCTGGATATTCACAAACAATAGGAATATCCTTTAACTTAATCCCAGATGCAGCATAGGTGCAAGAGTTGAGGTACTTCGATTGTGGAAGATAGACAATAGTAGGTTCGTAATCAGATGAATTTATCTCCACAATTCGAGAAGAGATATCTAAGGACACATGGTGCTGGGTCATCCAATTCATACCTAAAAGAACATCCATTCCTTCTAGGTCTAGTAGAAGTAAGTCCGTTTTTATCAATTGACTACCCAGCAGAAGTGGTACCTTCCTACAGATTTGATTTGATAAGGTTTTTCCACCAGGAGTTGTTATCTTATAATCTCCATTAGTAGGATAAATATCCAAGCCTATTTTAGTTCCATACTTTGCACTGACAAAGCTATGAGTAGCACCAGAGTCAAAAAGAACAATAACGGGGTGATGGTTGATAGAAAATGTACCCGTCATTATCGGTGTCCCTTCGGGGAGTTCGGAGAGTGTGGTGAAGTTCACCCTGCCTTGGCGGACCTGGACCACCTGCCTCTTGCCCTTGCTCTTACTGACTGGACCGGAGGTTTGCCCTTGGAAAGATTTCCTAGGTTGAGGGCAATCCTTGATGAAATGGGACGGGCTTCCGCAGTTGAAAAAACGATAGTTGCTGTTTCCTTGATTGGCTGGCGGAAAGCTCGGCCACGGACCTTGCTGTGGTTGCTGCTGAAACTGTGGTGTCGGTGGTCGGTTGAATCGTGCCTGTTGGGGTGGTCTGGCTACCCATCTGCCAGGCAAATTGCCTCGAGGCGGAGCTCGAGGGGCGTTACTCGGAACCAACCGATACCTTGACGGTTGCGTAGTTGCAGGCCCTATAGGTGCCTTCCGTTTCTTTTCTGCTCTATGGGCTGAGATACAATCCTCTTGAGTAATGGCCATGTTGACGAGCTCGTTAAAATTGTCGGCCCTTACCAAATTCAGTCGCTCTTTAAGTTTAGTATTCAGGCCCCGGCGAAAACGATATCTTTTGCGGGCATCACTGTCCGCATGGTATCCCGCATACTGGCACAAATGGTTGAAAACTTGTGCGTATTGTATAACTATACGGGTTCCCTGAGTCAAGTTCAGAAATTCATTCAGCTTTCGCTCAATGAATCCTTCGGGTATGTGGTGCGCTCGAAACGCAGTCCGGAACTCATCCCAGGTGACGACATGATCAGCAGGCTGCATAGCGTGAAAATGATCCCACCATAGGCGAGCTGTGCCACGGAGCTGCTGGGCTGCAAAGAGCGTCTTGTTCTCATCTGAACATGGGGCTGGCAATAAGGCGAACTTGGAGTCGATGGTATGAAGCCAAGCTTCAGCGTTGAGAGGCTCATCTGCCTTGTGGAACAGCGGAGGCTATGTGCTAAGAAAATCCTGATAATTGGCCGATGAAGGTTCATCTCGGCCTCGGGGTTGCTGATGGAAATCGCCCATTTGAGCCTGCACAAGCTGGTTGAGGAGTTCTTTTTGTCAGGCCATAACCTCGGCCAGATTTGGAGGTGGCGGTGGTGGTTGCTGAGATCCACTGGCCTGCTCTGCCCGGAAACCTTCCGGGGTTCCGCGAGTAGCTCCGACCATCTAAAACAAAAGAGATATCCATTATCAACCATATCCTTACTCCAATTCCAGATGATATACCATTATCAAACAGAACTGCAATCCATATGCTCTATTCAATCAACTCATTTCAGATATGAAGATATTGAGTAAGGTAATAGAACACAAGATTTAGATTGCTATAAGAACACTGGTGATCCTTATATCTTACATCAACGCACTTAACCACCGCAAACCATTGCCTAAGTACACGTGCCACATATACAACAAGTGGCTCTATATCTACGTAAACTATACATTACCTATGTCACACTTTTCTACACTAATTATAGCTAGACTGTCACCCACTCAACCTAAAACTAAAAGTCATCAAAGTTGCCCACTGATGACTGACTGCCAGAAGAAGAATGATGGGGACTGAAAACAGGATCTCCGTGCTCAGAATCGATCTTAGAGACTCCTTCAATTTCTTCAGGATCTTCTTCTTCTTCAGGAGCTGGTACAGCAGGAGGTGCTGGCTGCTGTTGGAGTTCATTGATGTGGGCTTGGGCATCATCAATCTCCAAGATGAGGTCATGAATCTGCTCTTGGAGGAACTCAATGATCGTGTTGCGTTGGGTGATTATCGCATCACTCTCATTTATCTGGTCCTCCCGATGATGAATAGTCTCATTTCGAGCAGTAATGATCCCATCTTTCTCGGTCACCAAAGCTCGAAGTTGGTCAACTTGGGTGACTTGTCTATCAGCCTCCCTATAGTAACTTCGCGCAGTATTAATCAACTGACCCATTTTGCGACGTAGTAACAGTTGATAATGCTGCTGCACACCCATAAACCGCATAGTACTCCGAAGTGCTTCCTCCTTGGAACCTTCTAACCTTTGACCTTCGGGGACTACTCTGAGATCCCAGTCTGGATCTTTGGGATCAGTGGTAGAAAATATACCAATCGGTTGTCCTGCAGCTTCTCTTGGATGCTGCTTACAGAAAAGATAAATGGCTTCCAGTGCTGCTCCTTCAAGGGTGTCAACTATTCGATAGCCCATCACATCAACTTCAATAGGTTGCCATTGGGCACAGAAAGGATGCTAGGGAATAGTCATTCTAACTCGGCATCGGCGAACACCCTCTTCCTGGTACTCGACCGCGTCATACTGTGGAGGCTCGATATAACTGAGCGAACGCAGTGACTCCCAAAGAAGGCGAGGGAAACCCTCCCAGTGCAAGGCATCTGTATGGAAATGCCCGGCCGGATCCCAAAAGATGTTAGGAGGGGCTACCATCTGCAACAAGAATGCAAATGGTGAGACTTTTTACCTTGCTGAGATATCACAAGATAAATGGAACGAGATAATCAATTCTGATAACAGCAAAGACTGGAAATCAGATGGATGCCTAAAGTACTCAAGATACCCAACTTAAAACTACCATGAGACCCCTATCAACCCATTCTAGAAACAAATGACACACCATTCATCCTTAACAGTATTAAACACACATTGCATTCTTTTGTTTGACAACGGATTATGCATGCACGTACTACTCGCCCTCACAACCAAAAACAACTGCTGAATATGTTCGGACTTACGTAGTTAATTTTGGTGGAAAAACACATACGACACTCCCTAATAACTAATCGATTAATCCTACTCATCCTAACCTCTTAATCGTGATTAGTGTACCTGCAGAAGATCACACATATATATATATATATCATAAACCTTTCATGGCAGCACGACATGAAAGCGTCCCCAAACAGTACTGTTCACTATAGAAACAGCATTTGTACAATTACCGCCGTACAGACAACGTTAACATACATTATCAAAACAACGTATTCACGGGGGTACCGCAAAATGCGGGGGTATGAACAGCAATCGCCATACCCTGCGCTGAACCATATACTCCCAATATGATCAACCTAAGTTGATATATTGGCAGCATCTCAAGTAGGCCACTACTTGAGAAATAGCATTTGGTTCGCATCACCGACGGGAAGGCTAACTCCCCAGTTAGCTGAGGATCCATACCTTCTTACCTCATGATCGTAGGTGCCGTTACAAAAAGTAAGGTTGAGTTGTATATAAATTTAAATTTTGACAGAAAGTAGTGCTGCAAGTTAGAACTATCTATACATATATACATATTCTGGTAGCCACCTGTTAATTCCCATATACTTCCCTAGGGATTTACGATCTAAGCACAGCCTTAACGGATCCAACGTACGTTGTAAACTCATTTGTTGCCCAATTTTATCCTGAAAACACTTTGTAAGAGCTATTCAAGATGTAAAAGTAAACCTACAGCTCTGATACTGTCACACCCGATTTATAAGAACATAAATCGAGCAATCATATATGCGCCAGGATCAAGTCACGCATATATACAACAGATCATCAAGATATCACAACACATGTCAAGAATAACATTAATATAAATCGTAGAAGAATCATAAATGAATTATTTTATTACAACCGAATCAAGAATCGGTTCAAGAGTGCGGAAGCGTAAAATGAATACATGAAGAGCTGGGCGCCACAGGGACGTCAACTGGGAGACAAACGCCTAGAAGTCGTCAAAGCTGCTGACGTAGTCCTCCACGTTGCCGGGCACTGAGCAGCAGTCGAAGATATCCGAAATAGAACAGAAGAGTAGAGAGGCAAGTGTGAGTACAAACTCGTACTCAACAAGTATAACACAAACTATGAGGCTCTAGGCTAGCTGACTCAACTGCATTAGCTTTTAGTCTTGGCAAATTTTATTAAAGCTAATTACTACAAGTAGATGAATTACCATAAACCCAATTGCATAATAAATTAATCAATATTAATTAAGAACTACTGGGAACCATCCAAACCAAAACCACCCGGGGAATCTCCCTCGTCAAAGGTTGATAACCCCACTAATCAGACGGAGGATCTGGGCCGCTCATGACTGTGAGCACAGCTGATATATCAGTTTTACACTCTCGAGAGGTTGCACAACTTTACCCACAAGTCGTGAGCTACGCTAGTTGTTCATCACACTTCCTTAGGTGAGATGGCTAGCAAGCACACTACGAGACCGTTACAAAGGACACGTTGGTAGGGTGTAACCGCTAAGGATTCTGGATCAGCGACGATGGGGCCCACCTCCGGGGGTACAAGACACACAGCACAGACCAAGCCGGAGGAGCAGGGACCATTGAAGCTTACCACCCCTCTTGCCCACGCAGGTAAGTTACTCCCGAACCAAAATGACCTAATTAGTAGGTCAAGACCATCCCATTCCAGTCTTGTGGTTGCGCGGTTGTCCCAGGTTGTCGCTCTATGAACCGGTCCTTATGGAGAGTGGCCAACCAAGCACTAAGCACCGTGCTGGCCCCCTAAACCATGTTTCTAACAAAAACATCTTTTAAGGACGCACAAACCACTCAAGCACACAGCACAGAGGGTCGGCTCCAGAGTTAAGTTGCATAAGACCATTAATCAAATTAATTAAAAAGGACCAAGATTTGTTATAGCGCAGCGACCTAGCACAACTAACAAAATGCAACCCATAGGATATATATAAGGATAAATAAGTGGCTAGGAAAGTCCTTATAGGCATACAGGATTAAAATGCAGTATGAAATTGTATTTAAAAGTGATAGGAGGTTCATGTTATACTTGCCTTCCTCGTACTCTCCCGGCTGCTGCTCGAACTGCTCGGAAGGTGGCTGCTCTTGGTACTGCTCCGGTGGCTCAACGTCTATTCACGATCGTAACAGCAACACATGGGCCACACATGCACACACATGCAAACAAATAGCAAAATATAAGAAACAGTACACCAATACATTGGAACAGCACATAAAACTGGCCTAAAACTATTCTACGCGTTATAACGATCGCGTGGATATAAAGAACACCTAAAACAGAGCTAAAACGCGAAAACTACGCTTAAAACAAGATCCAAGGACCTATTTGTAAGAAAAACAGAACTTCCAGGGGTTCTGGACAAAACCCGGGGACCTAAACGCAATTAAAGGGTAGATATAGGCGTTAGCACGAGAAAAACCCAAGATATGGACTGCGGGTTCAAAATCCAGGAAGCTCAGGGGGTGAAACGTGAAGGAAAGGGTCTGCCTGTAAATACTTTTTAACTAAAGCTGGACGGCGGGTTGATTTCCCAAAAACCCGAGGGCTCTTTAGCAAAACTACCGGCGCTGACCGGTACGCCTCCCGTTTGACTCGCGTGAGGGATGGATTTGGGCCACCGGATCTGCATCGAACGGCTCAGGGAAAACAAAGGAAAGGAGGGGCGGCGCTGTGACACCGGCGGCTCCAATCCGCGGCGGCGCGGCTCGGGACTCGCCGGAGCTCGGCGTTCCCGCCGCTCCGGGGACCGAATCTTCACGACTTCTAGCCAGGGAGGACCACCGGGGCACGGGGAGACGACCTAGGGCTACGGCTGGGCCTAGAGAGGCTCGGGCTTCGCGTGCGACGGTGAGGGGCGGTGGATGTCGCCGGCGAGCGGCGTTCCAGAGGCTACGGCCTGCCAAAGACCACGGGGTCTAGCGCAATACGACCAGGGGGTTGATGTGTTGCTCACCTAGGCGTCGTGGGGGCCGGAGACGCGACGGAGGGTGGTCGTCGACGATGACCGTGCGGCGGGGGCGGGCGGCGCTCGCGGAGGAAGGTGCTGCAGGGGTGGCCGGGGTCCTTGGCTGGTGTAGCTCGACTCCGAGGACTCCTGTGGAGGTGGCAGAGGGATCAAGGGGGCGTGAAGTTCTCCGGCGGTGAGAAATTTCGGTGGCGGTGGTCTTACCCGTGGCGGTGCTCCGGGGGATAATTCGGGCTGAGGAACGGGCCAAGGTCGCGGGTGAAGGGCTCAGGAGCTCTGGGGTGGTGAGGCGGTGCTGATGCGCAAGTTCTCGTGGGCCGTGGCACGGGGAAACGGCGTGCCCACGGTGGCGCAGAGGAGGTGGTGCGGCGGAGGAAAAAGGGGCGGCGCTGGAGATCCTTGGCAACGCAGGAGCTAGGGTTAGGGTGCAGATGGTTGGGGCGGCTCTTTGTAGTGTGGTGGCGGTCCCATTGACGCGCGGGCCCGAGGAGGGGAGCTCGCCGGGGATCTCGGGCCGTTGCGCCCAGGGAAGAAGAAGGAGGGGAGAAGAAAGCGCTGACGCGCGGGGCCCGCGGTCAGTGAGAGAGAAAGAGGAGGGAGGAAGAGAGCGGCGCGCGAGCGGGGAAGCGGCCGATGGAGCCGGCCGATGTAGAGTAGGAGCGGCCGATGGGCCGTTGGACCGCGGGGAGAGGAGAGAGGGGAGGCGCGGGGCTGAACTGGGCCGAGGCGCGGCCCACGCGGGGGAAAGGGGAGGAGAGGAAAAGGGCCCACGGGTGAGAAAGAGGGGGTTTGGGCTGTTGGGCTGCTGGGCTGCTGTTCTCTTCTCCTCTTCTTCTTCTTTTCTACACTCAAACATTCAAACAAAACTATTTGAATTCAATTAAGTTTGAATTCAAATCCTATAAACACAACACAAGAAGAAAGATGCTCCAGCATGAATGCACAAACATGTTGACCTTATAATTAATTTTATTTTCTTGTGTTATAAATTGCTTTAAATGCCACCAAATTTAAAGAAAAGCCTGGAAAATTCATTTAAACCCAAATAAATTCCTTAAAATTAGGGGAAATTACATTAGGGTGTTACAGATACCAACTGTGGCAGAACTGTCTGAATTATTCCGGCTCAAGTGCGCTAATTGTGGCACCCTAGGTGTCAATTAGATCAAATCAATAGAAATAATGTTTGGTATGTGTGAAATTGTGTGGAAATCTAGCAAAATTTTGAAATTAAGGGTATTTGTGTAAATTTAGGAAAATACAGACCCTTTTATGTAAATTAGTTGGGACATAAAGTAACTTTCCAAAAATTACCAAGGGTTAAAGTGAAAAAGTGAATGTCATCATGATCAGCATTAAATGCTTGCAGATAAGCCCAAAAAGTTATAAAATTTGCTTTATTAGGACAAATTTTTGTAAAATTTGATTTGAATGTAAAATGGTGAAATAAAACTGTGTACTTTAAGTTTTTGAGCTTAAGCTCTGAAGCAAAGTTATAGGTCTTGAAAAGTTTTACAACTTTCATTTTGACCATTTTCTCATCTGAGCTTTGTTTTAAAAGTTATAAACTCTTTACAATGCAGTCCCTGTAATTCTTTGGTTTCGCAAATCAGTCCTCGGCTCTTTCTTCTTCCTTCTTCCTCCTCTGGCATCTCCCCTGCTTCTCTGCTCCTCTACTGCCGCGCCGCCGCCCACCTTTCCCGGCCGCCCCTCGCCACCTCCTGCTCCTCCCTCGCCTACGTGCCTCCCCACCGTCCCTCCACCGCCCTGTTTTTCTCTGTTGGCACCTCGCCCGAGCGCCACGCTGCCTGCGGTTCTGCAAGCACCGCCCGCCGGCGCCTCTACCGGCCGCCGTGCTCCTCTAGTTTCCCTCCCCCGTAGCGGCTCAGAGCCAAGGCTCAACTCGCCCTGGCTTTTCCCCTCCATCCCCATTGCCTATAAAAGGGCTGATCGGACCACCTCGCGCACGCCCAGTACCTCGCCGCCCACCATTAGTGCCGCCAAGCTCGGTCCACCGTGGAGCTTCCCCCTCCGCCCTCTCCCTCCCCAAATTGACAGCGCCTTCACCTTCCACGGCCTCCACCGCATCCTTCCGACCCGGCCCCTCCTTTCCCCGGACGCCGGAGCGCCGCCGCCGCAGCTCACCCCGGCCGCCGGCTCGGCCTCACGTCGGCCACCCATCTCCGGTCATCTCAGGCCCGCCCAAGAGCACTGGTGCGTAGCCCGTAGTGTCCTCATGCTTTTCCTCCCCTTGCCCCTCACCGCCGGCGAACTACTTGGCCGGAATTTGGCCGGCCCGAGCCCCCCCACCGCCGGCCATGAACATGGACCCAATTGCTTTGATTGAAGTTTTTCCAGGGGGCTATGTGTTAAATGTAGGGGCTGGTTTGTAAATAAGTGGCTGTTATTTCATGTGAATGTGTTTCCTGTCTTGCAAAATTCATAGAAAATCGTAGAAAATTCAAAAAAATGTAAAACCAGTTGGAATTGAATCTTCATTTCAAACTCTATCAATTCTGTTTTATGACCATGTTATGAAAATAAATGGTTTGTGCTGTATTTAAAATCGAAGTAAGTGAAAGCTTGTTATTTCATGTGAGAGCTTTCCCTGTCTTGTAAAATCTGTAGTAATTCACAGAAAAATCCAAAAATAGCAAAACCAGTTTTGTTAGAAAATAGATTTCAAACTCTATGACTTTTGTTAATAGAGCTTAGTTTGAAACAAAATATTTCTATCTGTATTTTTAAATCTAAGTCTAAGGAGTAATGAATACTTAACCTTGTCATTTCATGTTGTTTACTTATGAAATTTGACATGAATGTTCTATGAACTCTAAATAACTTTGTGCAAGTTACAAACCTAACTTTGATTTAAACTTAAATCTCTTTTATTTTTGGAATTTTCAAATTTAAAATAATCCACCATGCTACTTAAGGTAGTTAGATAAGTGTTAGGGTAGCTAACCATGTTGCTCAGTGTAGATAACCCTACTGCTTAATGTGACTAAGTAATTTACTTAATACTCGATAAATGACTACCCAGTATGGGAGTTTGTGTTGTTTGCTAGTGTGTAATGTTGAATGTATTGGATTGCAACTTTATCGTGAAATAGAATATAGATTAATACATTTTCTAAACTGCATCCTTTTGATCGCATATAGACTTGACGTTTCCGGCCGACGGTGACTATCAGATCCTCCAGGAGCCTGAAGTGGAAATCTCTGAAGCCGCCGGGAACCTCACTGAGGAATTAACTGAAGCCCCGAACCCGAGTTCGGAAGGTTTTATTAATATTTCTGACCCCAGACCCGCCAGTGAAGGCAAGCCCCGGACATATCCTATTATTTTATTTACACTGCAACCTATGCTTATTTATCTATATTTATGCATTAAGTCTAGGAATTGAAATGAAACCCTAGATGCATATTTATAGGAACCAATGTATTGAACATTAGAACCTGAGTCCGACTAGTGCTATGCTAATAGGACCGGTAGAAGTCGAGTGATTTCCTGTCACTCGCGCGATATAGGAATTGATTATTTTCTTTCCTGCAATCACTATAAGGATGACGGACGGGGTTACTTGAAATTTCATGGAAGAAAGTGATACCCCGTCTGTGTTGATGAATTTGGTTAAGGTCGCAGTGTGTGGTAGTGGTAGTTAAGCGTTTGAAAGTACTAGCCACATGCCGCGAAATATGGTAAGCGGTAAGCCTAGTAACCAATCGGCCCGGCAAGTGGACTCGTCCCCCACCACTCGACTTTTATTTTATGTTTACACGCACCGACTGTGAGAGTACGTTCTGCAGAGCAGACAGGAATACGGTCATGTAGTCGCGCTACAGACGTATGTCCTGCACATTGGATGTGCGTATAGTCCAGCAGTCGCTTGTGGTGGCTTTGTTCCACGACCCGGAATGAAAGGCAAACGGTTGCTTCGGAACGACCTGTTGGTGTTCCAAGCGTGTGAGTTAGGTTTACCTTGCAAGGGTTAAAATTCGATTCAGAATCGTCCGCCTCTCACGAAGTTTGAGACTGCTTATCTCTTTTACCACATAGAGTAAGAAGAGCAATGTTATGATTATCAAAGATGATGTTTGATTAAAGAATTGTACCATGCTTGAAGTAGTTATAGGTGCTTACCTAGAATGGTTAAAAGAACTAGAATCTGAAAGTTAAAATATGAATTAAGGACCTACTCTTTACGGCTTTTCAGCAAAAACTGAACCAGAACTTTTACAAAGCCTGCATGGTCTAGTTATGGGCTAAGTATACCCAACCCCGGGTAAGTCTTGCTGAGTATTAGTATACTCAGCCTTGCTAGTTATGTGTTTTTCAGGTAATGTCTCTGAAGACCCTACTTACCCTACGCCTTGGCCTTCTGCTGTGCCTGATGGTTGGTCCGTGGAGTGGGAACCGTCCCCGGCCAACACCGACCCTAGCGAGTAATGTCATGCTCGGGCTTAGCATGATGTTAATACTGTCGACGTGTATAATTATCGTACTTTAATTTCCGCTGCTAAGAACTCAACTGTTTTAAATGGTTTGTAATCACTTCTAGCACTCTAGTACTTGTGTTACTCTGCAAACTTTTGTAATATAAGTGTAAAATATGATGGTGATTGTATCTCTGGACTCACCTTCGTGTGAGGTAACCTTATTTGATCCTGTGTTCGGTGGTTTATCGGGACGTTACCCGACAGGCCAAGGGATTATACCGTTTGAAGCACGTTGGTGGCCTCGGAATTGGACTCGCGTACTTGAGCCGGTATAATTCAGGTTGGTTCTGCCACAGCTGGTATCAGAGCTATAAGGTTACCCTGGAGATACACTTTACCTTAAAAATGTTTTCAGTATAAAAGTTTGACCAACAAAATGTTTGGCAAAACTACGTTGGATTCGCTAAGGATTGTGCTTAGTACGTAAAGCCCTAGGGTAATGTTAATATGGGAATTATAGGTGGCTATAGTATATGTATATAACTCTAACTTCCAGCACTACATTTCTGCTAGACTTAAATTTGTGCACAATCCAACTTTACTTTCTGTAACGACATCTTCGATGGTGAGGTAAGAAGGTAAGGATCCTCAGCTAACTGGGGAGTTAGCCTTCCCGTCGGTGATGCGAACCGAACGCTGTTTCTCAAGCAGTGGCCTACTTGAGATGCTGCCAATATATCAACTTAGGTTGATGATATTGGGAGTATATGGTCAGTAATAGGGTATAGCAATACCCCCGCATTTTGCGGTATCTTGTGAATACGTTGTTTCAATGACGTATGTTAACGTTGTCTGTACGGCGGTAATTGTACAGATGCTGTTTCTATAGTGAACAGTAATGTTTGGGGACGCTTTCATGAGTGCTGGCATGAAAGGTCCATATATTCATTGTGGTTTTTCTGCAGGTACACTAACCACGATTAAATAGGTTAAGACGAATAGGGATATCCGACTAGCTATTATGGGGAGAGACGAATATATTGTGCCACCGAAACTACTCGCATAAGTCCAAGTATTTTGGAAGTTATTTTGAATGTGAGGACGTGTAGCACGTGCATGCATATTCCTTGATTTGGTTGAATGAGTGTCATGGTTGGTTAGGAAATATTAGCACTTAGTATAGTAAAGTGATTAGTTTTTGGATAGCCTTAAGGTTAATGTTTCTATCTCTATTACTTTATTCTTAAGATCTAGAGCGATCTTTCAATTTTTAGACTCTGCTGTTATCAGGGTAGGTCATCTGGTTTCCTTTACTCTGTGAGAATAGCTGCATTCCAACCAATCTATCAAGCTAACTCACATTTTTTCCGTAGTCTTCTCAAGGAGTATGGTTGAAACTCATAATCTCACCATTTGAGTCCTTGTTTCAGATGGCTGAGTTTCCCAGGTTCTTTTGGGATTCCGCAGGACACGCTCATACCAATGCCTTGCATTGGGAAGGTTTTCCTCGTCTTTTGTGGGAATCTCTCCAGGTGTTTGGCTACCCTGAGCCTCCACCTTATGATGGAGTAGAGTATGATGAAGAAGATGTTCCTCGTTGCCGGGTTAAAATGACTATCCCTCCGCATCCTACTTTATCTTTGTGGTCACCGATTGAAGTAAATGTGGTTGGTCATCGCCTTGCCGATACTTTTGAAGCAGCAGCTATAGAAGCTATTCACACTTTCTGTGATCAACATCCTGAGGAAGTTGCAGGATATCCTATCGGCTTGTTTCCTGCAATGGATTCTCGTGACCCGGAATGGACTTTCAGAGTGGCATATTGTGACCATTTACTGGGAACTCTGGCTGGAGAGACCCTACGTACTGCCGTTCGATTCATGAGCGCACAGTACCGTTATCAGACGCTTCAGCAGCACGGTATCTATCGCTTGACCAACATAGCCCAAAGGTATCGTAATCAGGTTGGCCGACAGAACACACAGATTGAGGCACTCCAATCTACTATCACTGCCAAGGAAGAAGAAATTACTCAGCGCGAAGAAACTATACAGCATCGAGAAGAACAAATTGTTGAGAGTGATGCCCTCATTACTCAGCGTGATACTGTTATCGACTTCCTCCAAGAGCAAGTTCATGAGCTCAACCTTAATCTGGGCGAAGCTATTGACCACATCAACATGCTTCATGAGCAACCAGCGCAACCAGTTGCTAATGAACCAGAAGATGATGAAGAAGAAGACCCTGAAGAAGTCGAAGGAGTCTCGGGAATTGACTCTGAACATGGAGATCCTGTTCTTAGTCCTTACCATTCCTCCTCCGGTAGTCAGTCATCCGTGGGCAACCTCGATGACTTCTAGACTCGTTTGAGTTGATGACATCCTAGATGTAGATAGTGCGTGTGACATGGGAGTGAGTAGTTGGATAATGTGTGAGCCACTTGTTGTAGAATATGTGGCAAACCTATGTACGATCTGGTTTGGAACCTTGTGGTGTAACATGGAATAAGTTTCAGTTGGTTATGTAAAATTTGAGTTACTGGAGTTAACACTTGAGATTTGGAGTGATTCCTTTGTACTGTGCTAGTATATGCTATGATATGATTTCTGAAATTAGAAGCAAGTATTGGCGAATGCTCATGGATAACTTCTATATTTCAGATGGTTGGAGCTACGCGCGGAACTCCGGAGGGATTCAGACAGGAACAAGCTAGTGGTTCACAACAACCACCTCCGCCGCCACCAAATCTAGCGGAAGTGATGGCCCGTCAGACTGAACTCCTAAACATGCTAGTGCAGGCCCAGCAACATCAGTTCCGTTCTCCTCAACGTGGACGTGAGGAGCATCCATCAGCGGGATATCAGGATTTCTTTAGTACGCAGCCCCCACTTTTTCATAAGACGGAAGAACCTCTTGATGCAGATGCATGGCTCCGTACTATCGAATCCAAGTTTGCCTTACTTTCCGTCCCATGCTCCGAAGCAAACAAGACTCTCTTCGCAGCCCAGCAGCTTCGTGGTAACGCTCGCATTTGGTGGGACAATTACTATGCAATGCAGCCAGATGGACATGTTGTCAATTGGGAAGAATTTAAGACAGTCTTCAGAGCGCACCATATCCCGGAAGGACTCATTGAGCGGAAGCTCAATGAATTTTTGGCACTGACTCAAGGGGACCGTACGGTACTTCAATATGCACAGGCCTTCAATCACCTGTGCCAGTACGCAGGCTATCATGCTGACACAGACACCAAGAAGAGAGATCGTTTCCGTCGTGGATTGAACTCTAAGCTGAAGGAGCGCTTGAATTTGGTCAAGGCTAACAATTTCAATGAATTGGTCAATATGGCCATTACCCAAGAAGACTGTATCTCGGCACATCGTGCTGAGAAGAAGCAAAAAGTATCTACTGGACCCTCGAATGCACAACCTTCGAGGTATCGGTTAGTTCAAAACCCAACTTTCCGAGCTCCACCCAGAAATGCTCCCGCAGGCAGATGGGTAGCTAGACCTCCTCAGCCGCCCCGATATAACAGGCCACCAGTACCTCAATATCAGCAGCAGCAACGACCAGTTGGTCCAAGGCCGAACCTTCCGCAGTCTAATCAAGGAAATAACACCAATCGATGTTTCAACTGCGGTAGTCCAGCACATTTTGTTAAAGACTGCCCCCAACCCAAGAAGACATTTCCTGGACAGGCTTCCAACTCCAACTCCCAGAATAGAGGCAAGAAGCAAATGATGCAGGTCCGTCAAGGAAGAGTGAATTTCACCACTCTATCGGAACTCCCAGAAGGTGCACCAGTAATGACGGGTACATTCACTCTACACCATCACCCTGCAATTATACTTTTTGATTCTGGTGCAACCCATAGTTTTATCAGTACAAGGTTTGGGACCAAAATAGGTTTGGATTTCTACCCCACAAATGGAACATATATGATAACAACCCCGGGAGGTAGAATTGCATCAAATCAAATTTGTAGAGATGTACCAATCCAAATGGGTAGCATATTAATAAGAACAGCCTTAATTACATTAAACCTAGAAGGGATGGATATTCTTCTAGGTATGGATTGGATGACCAGACATCGAGTATCTTTAGATATCTTTTCTCGAGTGGTTGAAATAAATTCTCCGGAATATGGACATACCATCCTTCACCTTCCATCACCGGAATATACCAAATCTTGTGTGTATAATACAACGGGAATCAAGTTAGGAGATATTCCTGTTGTATGCGAATATCCAGATGTTTTTCCAGATGAGTTACCTGGAATGCCCCCGGATAGAGAGGTTGAGTTTGTTATAGAACTACAACCTGGCACCGCCCCTATTTCTAAGAGACCTTACCGGATGCCACCCAATGAATTGGCCGAGTTAAAACTTCAACTTCAAGAACTCCTGGATAAGGGTTATATCCGCCCAAGTGCTTCACCTTGGGGATGCCCTGCCTTATTCGTGAAAAAGAAGGATAATAGTCTTAGACTATGTGTTGACTATCGTCCCCTCAATGCGGTAACTATCAAGAATAAGTACCCTCTTCCCCGCATTGATATTCTATTTGACCAGTTAGCCGGAGCCAAGATATTCTCTAAAATTGACCTTCGCTCCGGATATCATCAGATAAAGATTAGACCAAGTGATATTCCGAAAACAGCTTTCTCCACCAGATATGGACTCTATGAATATCTGGTTATGTCCTTTGGTCTTACCAATGCCCCGGCATATTTCATGTATCTTATGAATTCTGTCTTCATGCCGGAGCTTGACAAATTCGTTGTGGTTTTTATCGATGACATTCTAATCTATTCCAAAACTCTTGAAGATCATGCTAAACATCTTCATGTTGTTCTTCAACGTCTACGAGATCATCACTTGTATGCCAAGTTCTCTAAATGTGAATTTTGGCTTGACACCGTCAAATTCTTAGGTCATACCATCTCCAAGGACGGTATATCTGTTGACCCTAGTAAAGTTCAAGAAGTAATGGATTGGAAACCTCCTACTTCGGTCCATCAGATCCGCAGTTTTCTCGGTCTTGCTGGCTATTACCGACGTTTTATCCCAGATTTCTCTCGAATAGCCAAGCCCATGACAGAGTTGTTAAAGAAAGGAGTGAAATTCTCCTGGAATGAGAAATGTGAAGAAGCTTTCCATACTTTAAGAGCACTCCTTACCACCGCTCCAGTTTTGGCTCAACCAGACCCATCCCAATCGTTTGATGTTTATTGTGATGCATCAGGCACCGGACTAGGATGTGTACTTATGCAAAACAACCGCGTAATTGCATATGCCTCTAGAGCACTCCGGACGCATGAGCAGAATTATCCTACTCATGACCTTGAGCTTGCAGCCGTCATACATGCACTTAAACTTTGGAGACACCACCTTATGGGTACCAAGTGCAATATTTATACGGATCATAAGAGCTTAAAGTACATCTTTACACAAGCAGACTTGAACATGAGACAAAGGCGTTGGTTGGAACTTATAAAGGATTATGATCTTGAGGTCCATTACCATCCAGGCAAAGCCAATGTGGTTGCAGATGCACTTAGCCGCAAGTCACATTGTCATTGTTTATCAGTAGAAGTTTTTAGCAAAACTCTTTGTTGGGAAATGAGCAAGCTTAATCTGGAAATCGTTTCTCAAGGCAATCTGAACCATATAGCAGTTAAACCCCTACTTCAGGATAGTATTGTGACGGCACAACAACACGATAAGGGAGTTAAGATGATCAAGCAACAATTAGCCCAAGGAGAAGAGAAGTATAAATGTTTCCAAGAGGATTCTAAAGGAATTCTACGGTTTAAGGGACGTATGGTTGTACCCAAGAACCATCAGCTTCGTAAGCAAATAATGGATGAAGCACATCTATCTAAGTTTGCTATGCACCCTGGTAGTACGAAGATGTACCAAGATTTGAAACGAAATTTTTGGTGGACTCGTATGAGAAGAGAAATAGCAAAATACGTTTCTGAGTGTGATGTTTGTCAGAGAATTAAGGCCAGTCATTTAAGGACTTCTGGTACACTGCAACCTTTATCTATTCCTTCTTGGAAGTGGGAAGATATCAGTATGGATTTTATCATAGGATTACCCAATACTTCTCAAAGGCATGATTCTATTTGGGTAATTGTGGATAGATTAACCAAGACCGCTCATTTTCTTCCAGTGCATACCACTTACACTGCTAGGAAGTATGCGGAAATATATCTAGACCAAATCGTTCGTCTCCATGGGATACCTAAAACGATCATCTCTGATCGTGGAGCACAATTTGTTGCCCGTTTCTGGGAACAGTTTCAACAAACTCTTGGAACCAGATTAATCCGAAGCTCCGCATATCATCCGCAGACAGATGGGCAAACAGAAAGAATCAACCAAATTCTAGAAGATATGCTTCGGGCTTGTGTAATCCAGTACGACAAGCATTGGGACAAGTGCTTAGCCCTGGCAGAATTCTCCTATAATAACAGTTATCAGTCAAGTATTAAAATGGCTCCTTTTGAAGCCTTATATGGTCGTCAATGCAGAACCCCTTTGAATTGGTCTCAGACTGGTGAACGCGAAATTTTTGGACCTGATCTTGTTAATGAAGCTAAAGAAAAAGTAAAGATCATACGGAATAATCTTAAAGCAGCTCAGTCAAGACAGAAGAGCTACGCAGATAAAAGAAGAAAACCCATACAGTTTGAATTGGGTGATTTCGTATACCTACGAGTATCTCCTACTCGAGGTGTTCAACGTTTTGGTATCAAGGGCAAACTCGCTCCTCGCTACGTTGGTCCTTTTGAAATCCTTGAAATTTGTGGACCCGTAGCCTATCGACTACAACTTCCTCCTCAACTAGCAACCATTCATAACATCTTCCACGTATCTCAGCTCAAGAAATGTATTCGTGTTCCTACCGAAATCATTGATACACAAAGTATCGACATCGAGCCAGATCTTTCTTATAAGGAAACTCCAATCAAAGTCTTAGATACCAAGGAAAGAAGTACTAGAAGAGCAACGGTCAAGATGTTTAAAATCCAATGGAATCATCATACAGAAAAAGAAGCTACCTGGGAAACTGAAGACTACCTTCAGAGAAACTTCCCAGACTTTCTCAGAAATTCTTAGGTATCTATGCTTTTATCACCTCATTCTTGTAATCTCGGGACGAGATTCCTTTTAGGGGGGAAGGTTGTGGCACCCTAGGTGTCAATTAGATCAAATCAATAGAAATAATGTTTGGTATGTGTGAAATTGTGTGGAAATCTAGCAAAATTTTGAAATTAAGGGTATTTGTGTAAATTTAGGAAAATACAGACCCTTTTATGTAAATTAGTTGGGACATAAAGTAACTTTCCAAAAATTACCAAGGGTTAAAGTGAAAAAGTGAATGTCATCATGATCAGCATTAAATGCTTGCAGATAAGCCCAAAAAGTTATAAAATTTGCTTTATTAGGACAAATTTTTGTAAAATTTGATTTGAATGTAAAATGGTGAAATAAAACTGTGTACTTTAAGTTTTTGAGCTTAAGCTCTGAAGCAAAGTTATAGGTCTTGAAAAGTTTTACAACTTTCATTTTGACCATTTTCTCATCTGAGCTTTGTTTTAAAAGTTATAAACTCTTTACAATGCAGTCCCTGTAATTCTTTGGTTTCGCAAATCAGTCCTCGGCTCTTTCTTCTTCCTTCTTCCTCCTCTGGCATCTCCCCTGCTTCTCTGCTCCTCTACTGCCGCGCCGCGCCCACCTTTCCCGGCCGCCCCTCGCCACCTCCTGCTCCTCCCTCGCCTACGTGCCTCCCCACCGTCCCTCCACCGCCCTGTTTTTCTCTGTTGGCACCTCGCCCGAGCGCCACGCTGCCTGCGGTTCTGCAAGCACCGCCCGCCGGCGCCTCTACCGGCCGCCGTGCTCCTCTAGTTTCCCTCCCCCGTAGCGGCTCAGAGCCAAGGCTCAACTCGCCCTGGCTTTTCCCCTCCATCCCCATTGCCTATAAAAGGGCTGATCGGACCACCTCGCGCACGCCCAGTACCTCGCCGCCCACCATTAGTGCCGCCAAGCTCGGTCCACCGTGGAGCTTCCCCCTCCGCCCTCTCCCTCCCAAATTGACAGCGCCTTCACCTTCCACGGCCTCCACCGCATCCTTCCGACCCGGCCCCTCCTTTCCCCGGACGCCGGAGCGCCGCCGCCGCAGCTCACCCCGGCCGCCGGCTCGGCCTCACGTCGGCCACCCATCTCCGGTCATCTCAGGCCCGCCCAAGAGCACTGGTGCGTAGCCCGTAGTGTCCTCATGCTTTTCCTCCCCTTGCCCCTCACCGCCGGCGAACTACTTGGCCGGAATTTGGCCGGCCCGAGCCCCCCCACCGCCGGCCATGAACATGGACCCAATTGCTTTGATTGAAGTTTTTCCAGGGGGCTATGTGTTAAATGTAGGGGCTGGTTTGTAAATAAGTGGCTGTTATTTCATGTGAATGTGTTTCCTGTCTTGCAAAATTCATAGAAAATCGTAGAAAATTCAAAAAAATGTAAAACCAGTTGGAATTGAATCTTCATTTCAAACTCTATCAATTCTGTTTTATGACCATGTTATGAAAATAAATGGTTTGTGCTGTATTTAAAATCGAAGTAAGTGAAAGCTTGTTATTTCATGTGAGAGCTTTCCCTGTCTTGTAAAATCTGTAGTAATTCACAGAAAAATCCAAAAATAGCAAAACCAGTTTTGTTAGAAAATAGATTTCAAACTCTATGACTTTTGTTAATAGAGCTTAGTTTGAAACAAAATATTTCTATCTGTATTTTTAAATCTAAGTCTAAGGAGTAATGAATACTTAACCTTGTCATTTCATGTTGTTACTTATGAAATTTGACATGAATGTTCTATGAACTCTAAATAACTTTGTGCAAGTTACAAACCTAACTTTGATTTAAACTTAAATCTCTTTTATTTTTGGAATTTTCAAATTTAAAATAATCCACCATGCTACTTAAGGTAGTTAGATAAGTGTTAGGGTAGCTAACCATGTTGCTCAGTGTAGATAACCCTACTGCTTAATGTGACTAAGTAATTTTACTTAATACTCGATAAATGACTACCCAGTATGGGAGTTTGTGTTGTTTGCTAGTGTGTAATGTTGAATGTATTGGATTGCAACTTTATCGTGAAATAGAATATAGATTAATGCATTTTCTAAACTGCATCCTTTTGATCGCATATAGACTTGACGTTTCCGGCCGACGGTGACTATCAGATCCTCCAGGAGCCTGAAGTGGAAATCTCTGAAGCCGCCGGGAACCTCACTGAGGAATTAACTGAAGCCCCGAACCCGAGTTCGGAAGGTTTTATTAATATTTCTGACCCCAGACCCGCCAGTGAAGGCAAGCCCCGGACATATCCTATTATTTTATTTACACTGCAACCTATGCTTATTTATCTATATTTATGCATTAAGTCTAGGAATTGAAATGAAACCCTAGATGCATATTTATAGGAACCAATGTATTGAACATTAGAACCTGAGTCCGACTAGTGCTATGCTAATAGGACCGGTAGAAGTCGAGTGATTTCCTGTCACTCGCGCGATATAGGAATTGATTATTTTCTTTCCTGCAATCACTATAAGGATGACGGACGGGGTTACTTGAAATTTCATGGAAGAAAGTGATACCCCGTCTGTGTTGATGAATTTGGTTAAGGTCGCAGTGTGTGGTAGTGGTAGTTAAGCGTTTGAAAGTACTAGCCACATGCCGCGAAATATGGTAAGCGGTAAGCCTAGTAACCAATCGGCCCGGCAAGTGGACTCGTCCCCCACCACTCGACTTTTATTTTATGTTTACACGCACCGACTGTGAGAGTACGTTCTGCAGAGCAGACAGGAATACGGTCATGTAGTCGCGCTACAGACGTATGTCCTGCACATTGGATGTGCGTATAGTCCAGCAGTCGCTTGTGGTGGTTTGTTCCACGACCCGGAATGAAAGGCAAACGGTTGCTTCGGAACGCCTGTTGGTGTTCCAAGCGTGTGAGTTAGGTTTACCTTGCAAGGGTTAAAATTCGATTCAGAATCGTCCGCCTCTCACGAAGTTGAGACTGCTTATCTCTTTTACCACATAGAGTAAGAAGAGCAATGTTATGATTATCAAAGATGATGTTTGATTAAAGAATTGTACCATGCTTGAAGTAGTTATAGGTGCTTACCTAGAATGGTTAAAAGAACTAGAATCTGAAAGTTAAAATATGAATTAAGGACCTACTCTTTACGGCTTTTCAGCAAAAACTGAACCAGAACTTTTACAAAGCCTGCATGGTCTAGTTATGGGCTAAGTATACCCAACCCCGGGTAAGTCTTGCTGAGTATTAGTATACTCAGCCTTGCTAGTTATGTGTTTTTCAGGTAATGTCTCTGAAGACCCTACTTACCCTACGCCTTGGCCTTCTGCTGTGCCTGATGGTTGGTCCGTGGAGTGGGAACCGTCCCCGGCCAACACCGACCCTAGCGAGTAATGTCATGCTCGGGCTTAGCATGATGTTAATACTGTCGACGTGTATAATTATCGTACTTTAATTTCCGCTGCTAAGAACTCAACTGTTTTAAATGGTTTGTAATCACTTCTAGCACTCTAGTACTTGTGTTACTCTGCAAACTTTTGTAATATAAGTGTAAAATATGATGGTGATTGTATCTCTGGACTCACCTTCGTGTGAGGTAACCTTATTTGATCCTGTGTTCGGTGGTTTATCGGGACGTTACCGACAGGCCAAGGGATTATACCGTTTGAAGCACGTTGGTGGCCTCGGAATTGGACTCGCGTACTTGAGCCGGTATAATTCAGGTTGGTT